>NC_028644.1:36425260-36558646 GCF_001406875.1 Solanum pennellii
GGGGGGGGGGGGGGAGACAAAGTAGAGATAGGTGAGAGCTTTTGGGTTTTGTTTTGGGAATTTGGTTTGGGTGAGTGAAAAATGGATTAAAATGACCCTTAGGCTATAAATCACCCCCTAAATTACCCAAAACACCCCTCACTTAAATGAGTCTTTTTGTGAAGTCAAAATGCAAAAAATATGATTTTATCAAATCTGAGAAGTCGCTATGCGTGTGAGGCTAATTCCCATTTTTATTTTCGTAAAATGAGTTGAGTCAATTGGATCCGTGTGGTCTGCGCATCGCGCAGCGGCTCTTGGAATCTTGACCCACGTAGGCTGCTTTGGCAGTCTTCCCACCTATGTTGGGGTCCTCCTCGAGGACCTTTCGAAGGGTCCTTGGGGAGTCATTATGGGACGTTTAGACCCTCTATAACACACTCTTTTTAACCCAAGTATTTTTTTACAAGTTTTAGACTCTATTTGACCCTCTCAAACGATCCCTAAACATATCGACATCAACTAGTTCAATCAAGCTAGTTTTCGGACTTCATGGACGTTTCTTGACGTCTTGGCTGTAAAACTTCTCGAATGAATTATAAACATTATTTTAGGTATTAACAGTATCTAAACACTTATACACTCATGTTAGGCTATGTATTAGGTCTCAACTTTTCGGAGTGTTACATTAATGTAGGGTCAGGGTCAGGTGTTGTACGGTTGGGTACATTTACTATCCATTGTATTGTATCATTGTTATATCTAAAATGTTTGTTTTGATTGTTACTTAAGATGTATTGTACAATATTTTTAAATTTTTTTGTTACGTAACAATGAAAACCCCTATTTTATGGGACAACCAATTTGGTGTGTTCCCATCGTTACTTAATTTCTTTTCCAAATTATAACTTTACATAATATTTTAAAATACTATTTTACCCTTTACCCTAATTATTTAAACCTAGTCAACCTCCTACCCTAGAATGATTAAGGATATTTAAGTAAATTTTATAAATTACAATACACTACGATACAATCAAACCAAAAAATTAAAATGTTACTAAATAACAACAAACAATACATTCTAGCCAAACATTGTATCTACCATACAATACAGTACAATAGAGTGCAGTACAATACAATACATTATGAAACAATGGGTAACAATGATCCAAACAAAGTATTTGTGATTTTCTGCCCTCCTTGACATTACTTGGGCCTTCTACCTCTTTTTGCCCTATTTTTGACATCAGACCTTTCTCTCTTCTTTTCTTTTCATTCTTTTCCACCATTAGATGCGACTTTCAACTTTGTAGCTCTTTTAATTTTTTAATTTTTCATGCATTTCATTCTTTTAATTTTCACAAAGTCAAATTCACTTTTTTCTATTTTCTTTTCTACACCACCTTTTTTCATACTCATTTTTCTTTGATTTCCTCTTTCATAACATCCCTCAAGTTATGGTTTTTCCTTTAGTTGAGGTGCACAATACTCAATGTCGGGTCAGGGCCAAGAACGAGGTCACTTTTGTTTGCATTAGCCACCCTCAACTTAGTCTTTTGGCTTTAGTCGAGGTGCATATGTCCAAGGAGGTACTGGGGCAAAAACTTTAGGTTCTGGGAAGCTAAAGTAGGGAACTAAAATGAAATGGTCTATTTTAGGCTCAAAGTATTTGGATCGAAGTAATATTCAATTCATTTGGTCGGACTTTTTTAGGATAGATGTGGACTATTTTGAACAAGGCCCATGATCACTTCCTATCCTGTAGAGTAGATTATCATAGCAGGACTAACCATGCAAGTTCTTGTTTGGGACAAACTATTGAACGATCAATTATTCTTACACTCACTAGGCACATAATTTCATTATCAACCTAGTTCAAGTTTAGTATCGGGTCATGCAGGTTTTGCATTATCATATCATATTTAGATCCAAAACATTCAACTTTTCTTAGCCTACAAAATCAAGCACATATAACAACTTTTTGACAGGTCTAACTTTTCACAAGCCATCCTGCTTCAATATTTCTTGATTCCAAACATACAATTCATATACATGCCGATGCAGTAGAAATTTATACAATCTCTTGGAGAAAAAGAACATTGGCAAGAAAACCTTAACGGAGGATCGTGAGTTAGGTTACTCTGACTTTACCCTATCACTGCCAATCCGTTTACCTCACCCACCAACAAAATAGAGTGCCTTTGTCCCCAATGCACAAAAAACATCAAAAAATGAAAGGATTTGGCGAAGAAAACCTGTGGTGCAAAGCGTTGAAGACCTATCAACAGACAGGTGGGTTCGATTTCTAGGATACCGCTAGATCAACAATTAGGTCATCCTTAGTAGTGACCGCATCAACAATCACGATACCATTAGTAGTGTCATTTGACACTCTGTATGCACCCTAGTAGTGCACACATATCCACTACGGGCCCAAAAATCAATTCCCCACATTCACCTTAGGCATCTCCCTTGGAGCATTTCATCATCTAGTATGGAGGCCCTCCTAGACTGCTCCTCTTTTGTATTCTCCCTTTTTGTTGCTGGAGCCTTATTAATAAGCTTAGTAAAATGGCTAGAATGGTGAGACTTGCCACGAGCGCGGGTGGGATAAGACTGTTTCACTGCAGGTGCCTTGAATAACACCTCAATAAGGGTATCCTCAGCCAACTTTGTCGGTCCATGCTCTGGATCAGCCACATCATATCAAAGATGTCATCTACATTAGCTCGTAGACTCGCCAACTTCCTTTGATTGGAGGCATGGTTCGTGGTGGGGCTGGTCATGCCCGGACTCGCAACCCAAACACGTCCGAGCGTTAATGGACTGCCTGGATCTGTTACTCTGTCTACTTAGCCACCTTTTTCATTATTTGTGTCTTGATCTCTGCTATGGATTTCTACATCAACGACTGGATATGGTGCAACAAAGTGTCCATATGAGCCTCTAATTTTGGACTCTAGACAATGGGATAACAACAACCGCTGTCAGTGGTGTGGACCTGGATGAGCTGGGGGCCCTACTAGCAACATAAGAAGAGGAGGTCAGGAAGTGTAAGTGTGCTCCAGTATGATTGGGTCATCACCATGTGCATGCTCCACCGTATCTGCGAGATTTTTTCCCAAGAGAGGGACCTCAACCTGGGGCTCTCTGCAAGGTGCCGCAACATTAGACTCATCACTAATGAGACTTATATCTAATGTAACACTTCAAAAATCCAAGACGTCTTGTATATCCTAGCATAAGTGACATAAGGTTTATACACTGTTTTAAGGTCCATTTTAATGAACATAAGTCATTTAGGAAGTCTAGTAACCAAAACGTCCAAGAACGTCCATGACGTCCTTAAACTAGTTCAATGAGGTACTAGCACCTCATCGAACAAGGTTGATGAACTCCACCACTTTGGCTTCCCTCATCTCCCTAGGAAAGAACCTATCAATAAAAGTATTCTTGAAGATCTCCCAAGTCATTGTTCCACCCCCTAGAGTCCTATTGTCCCTCCATTGGACGTACCAAGTTTGAGCCACATCTTTGAGTTGGTAAGTGTCTAACTCGACCTTCTCACTAGTAGTCAACCCCATAGCATAAAGTATCTTGTAAACTTAATTATGAACTCTTGGGGGTCCTCTTAAACCTTGGACCCATATAAACTAGGAGGATTCATCCTAGTGAAACCCCTTTGACGAGAGGCCATGTTAGCAACTTGTTGATTTGGTCGGGATACAACCTCCCGATTATCTTGGGCCATAATGGCTTGAGCTTGAGCGGTGACAGCTTAGGCTTGTGAAGTAATGGCTTGGGCCATTTTGGAAAAGGTAAGACCTTTGTCACCATCCATCAAAGGGGGAGGATTTACTAGACCTTGGTCATAATTAGCATCTTCTTCAAGAGGAGGGACTTGATCACCTCGGGGAGGAACTCCCGCATTGGTAATCTCTTTCTCAAATCTTCGTGCCGCATTCCTTCAAGTATTCATTCCATGTATCCAAAATACAAGGTTTAGGCAAAATCACACAATAAGTATACTCTAGAGGCACGATATTGGATTTCCAAGAAAGACAAAGTTTCTAAAAATTCCGTAGATTCTTATTCATAAGTGTAGTGCGCTTCACAATTATGTGTATGATTCTACATAGACGTGGTTGAGAGAGATATCGACATCAAAGATATTCAACCTCATGCTCTGAAACAAAGTTTGTCACATTTGGGGAGCACCCCTTAGACGTAACCGATGTCGTCGTCCTCTTTGAGGACTAAGACTAGCCTCTTAGCATACATCATTACATTCATAGGTTAAAAATATGGAAAAATTTAAAATTTTCATTACTTCTATATGGAGGTTTACATAAACCTCTACATGCACAAAATATATTCGTATTGAGTATACATACACCCTTCGTATAGAGAGATTACATAGTTTTCTACTTTTATTGCACATAAATATATATAAGATAGAACATAGTATTTAAAGAGTGTTTCATCCTATAACTATCTAACAAGATTATAGCAATTTTGGCATAGCCCATACATCAATGTAAAAGAGCCATATATAGGCTATACAATCCATACTCAAATGAAAGAGAAAGATCATAAAAGTATTAAAACTAAAACAACTTCCTAAGCTTTATATTGGCATCACCCTCAGTAAGTTAGGACCTACCCACTTGGATGATTGAAAAATTCCAAGTCTTCTTCAAATTTGTCTCAAAGAGCCTTCAACGCCCGCAACCTAAAATATTGGGAAAAAGGGAGAAAATAGAGTTAGTACACCACTTGTAGTAAGTATGAGATCATATGCACACATATTTTGAAATCATGCTAATAAAAGGGACATTTAAATGAGTATGTACTTTTTATCAAAAGCTTTATGCTTATTCAACAAGACTATACCAACCAATCAGACATGTTAATTTAGTCATAGCCATGTATATCACAAGAACGACAACATAAAGTCTAGTCAAGTCAACATTCATAACATATAGTTGAATACATAGTCACGTAACTCTATCATCAAATCATAATAGTAACAAGCATGATAGGAGTACATTTCACATAACCAAAGAAAGACAATTAACCACAATCCCTATCAACTCAATAAGTGCAATGACTAAAAAAATCCCAATAAACTTGCCCAATCAAGGAACCCAGCAAGAATCAAGACTAACCTTCTTGTTCACATAAAATGGTAGTTTAAAGTACATATCATCTTACTTTAATAATGTAGACCCACACACATTCACAAGTGAAACTAATCAACATGTATTATCAACAATCTTCAAGTTCATCACATATATATCACTAAATTGGGGGGGGGGGGCAATAATTTGGCATCATTTGAGTTAATTAAATGTGTGAGGGGAAGTGATTTGTCCAAATAATTAATTACTTAAAGACATGGTAGAATAATTTAAGGAGATATATTTATATTATATGTGTTTTGGTGATGCTTGAATCAAAATATATATCATCATAAGCATATTCATACATAAGAACAACCTCCTAAGGCTTCCCTCAAGGCAAACTAGTGCAACGCATAGGCAGAGTCCAATACCCCTACCTAAGTCAAACATCTTAAGTCACCCTAGTTTGTTTATACTTCATTACTTCATTTTAGTTTATGGAACACTTGACTTAACCGACATAGATCTCAAGAGCTAAGTGTGGAATCTAGTGTTGTGAAACCTTACACCGATGGAAGGTTGTCTACCGGCCAAAGTAAAACCAAACATAAACGTAGCTTTCAAGGTGGATCCACCAACTAGTCTTCCTATGGGGGAAACATAGTTCAAGAACTAAGAGATAGGTATAATCCCTCTGCATACCACCTGGCAATTGGGTCCTCCTCTCATGGAAATCCATTGGATGAGTATCCCTTATTGGGGAGTCAACACCAGGGTGAATCTTGCTATATGGGATGTCATCACCTCCCATTGTCAAGTTCACTAGGTGCTAAGCTAAGTCCCTTTTGAAAATGTCTTTAATGTCTTTATTAATAATCATAACTTATTGTAGGTCATAGGGTCTAACCCTTGTATATTCATCATCATCATAGCTCAATGAGAATCGCATGAGTATAATTCTTTCATCACAATTGATATAAGTGAGGTTAGCATATTTACATATCTCTTCATAATAAGGCACATTGATAAATCATCCACAATCCGCATAACATTTACATCTTAGCCAACACCTCACAATCATAGTCAAGGCATTTTAATTCAATATCATTCCAACCCTATCAATCCTATTACAAGGCATACTCCAATACAACATCATGGATGAATCCCAATTAACCATACTTTAAAGTAAAAAATAGAGATCATTAGACTTACAAAGTATCCTTCATAATCCATCATCAAGGTCTTACCATTAATCCTTAACTCAACCCAATTAGGGTATAGTTTCATCATAAAACAATGACCAACATAAGAACAAGGCTATATGAATCACTATATCATAATTCATAACTAGTTCATAGCTTAAGATACTTAGGTTAATTCACAACATACTTCATAACCTAGATCAACTTCTCAAGAACTAAAATGATATGAATATAATTCATCCTAATCTATTCGTAATTGATACAATAACATCATCTATTAGTAATTCAATCAATGATCAAGTCAATTGAGACAACATTATACAATTCATATCAAGATCATAACCTAGGGAATCTAGACCCTGAACGAGACCGACGTCGTTGACCTCTCAAAGGTCGCAAACAAGCTTAAATACGTCATTCTTACTTCATCAAGGTTATCTTTAGCAGAAAATTAGAACCTTTTGTTTTCTTAAATCATGCTAAACATTGTAAACTTAACATCATAGGCGTTCACAAATAAACCATCTAATATAGAGATGATCAAATGAAAGAAATAGTTCTTAATTGCATTAAACGTATTCTTGCCAATACGACAGCAATACAAGGTCTGAAAAGAAAGTGGAAATAAACACTAGTGGAACATGCTCCACTAGCTAAAGCCTAAATCTAATCTAGATAATAACGGTAGACATTCTCGAATGCATGAGGGTCCACCAAGTCTGGATGAAAGCTCCACGTCAGGATAGCTGCAACGTCAACCTGTAAGATCTAGCATCCACCTGTGCCTGCACCTAAAAATATAGAGTTGTATGGGAATAGTACACACTTGTACTAAGTATGAGTATATGCAAGCACATACCAAGGACATGCATGATTAAGAACAACTCTTTCCTAACATCATGATTTATTAAAAGTCAAGTCAGTAGACTTGCCAAATTTGGATTGGGAAAGTTAGTGGACCTGCCAAATTTGGATTAGGAAAGTAAGTGGACTTGCAAACTAGGATTAGGAAAGTTATACCATGAGAGTGAAATGCATCATCATACGTATCAAATTGCGCACAAAACATAACGTCTTACACATAGCACATAACATAATGCATATAACACATAATTTATTGAGTATAGCACATAATATCTTTCATATCATTCATTCATACGCCATGAGACTTTGGCATCATGGATTTGACATCATGAATTCCCAAAAATGAGGGCTCAACATATGGGACCTCAACTAGGGAGCCTTCTTTAGCAAACACAGAGTCTGCTTCATTCATTCATACTTCACTTCATACATTCATAAGCTAGTGTAGACACCGACTATACCTAAGATGTAGTTTAATACTATCATCGAGTTCGCTGTGTAATGATCAAGAATGACCTAGTGTCATTACATAAGTCTTGATCACCTCTTGATAATCCTATCCTAACACCTTTGGTATCATTCATTTCTTAATGTGCATCATTTGAGGCTGACCTCATTCATTCTTTGGGAACTTCATCTTTACCCGACATGGATCATGTGAGCATCATGAAATCTAGTGTCTCATCCACACCAAAAAGAGGTGGAAGCACCGGCCAAAGTGACCCAAAACATGCTAGCGTTCATGGGAATTGAACCCCGCCAGATCCCTATATTGGCAGTATAGGTTCGAGGACTAGGAGATATAAGGATACCCATACCAAGAAGTTTGAACAGTCTCATCTCATGAGAGTTACGTGAACCTCCTCCCTTCCCAACAGAAGGCATCACAACTCATAGCTAGTCTATCAGTGCTCAATATAAAGTTCCATTACATTCAACTCATACGTCATGGAAGTTGGCTTCTAGTATGAGGACATAATAGCTCAATAGATTATTTCTCATCTCATCATTAGTATTAAGTGTGTTAATCTCTATAATTTAATTAGAGTGTTCACAGAGACTGGTCTCTTCATTAACTTTAGACTCTCATAGCTGAGTACGTTTTGGTAACATTTACTTAGGCTCGTTTGAGATTTCTCTCTTTTTTTACATTAGCCTCATATCATGTCGTCACCACAATCATTAGTATTAGCACATTTGTTCTTCATAATTACTCACCCCTTTTTACGTGAATGTTCATTTCATCATATGCCAATGCACTTGTCCATTTAGTGTGTTTCACACTCTTACTTACCTATTCTAGGGTTTCATCCTTTCATTGTTAATATCATTATTTCATTACATACATCTTAGGTTCACTTACTTCTAACGTATGCTAGACTTATGAGTCTATACATACAAGCCATAAGGCTGCAATCATAATTCGTCTAAGTGATTTATACCTTCCTAAGATTATGTGGTACAAGACTTATGCATCTTGTATGCATGCCAAGATCTCGATTTCGATCTATGTAGGCAACATTATTCTTGAACATTTAATTAACGTATGACTTATGTATCAATACGAAATTTTGGCAAGGAAACCCGGTTTCGAATCCCTTTGGTCTACACGGCTTCGGGACCAAAGATCAAGACCCCACACCTTCATTTTTTTAAATTTCTTTTCTTTAAATATTATCTTTCTTGGCGGAGGGTTTGTGGGATCGAACCCCCACATCCCCTTTTATTTTAATTTCTTTTTCCATGACTTTTTTGAGTTGACCCTGAGGTTGTGGGATCGAACCCCCACAGCATCACTTTATTTTTCTTTTAATTCTGCTTTTCCGCCTAGAGGTTGTGGGTTCGATTCCCATGCCTCACACTTAATTTCTTTTCATTTTTCCTTAAGCTTGACCGAGAGGTTGTGGTTTCGAATACCACTCTCATTTCTTATTTTCATACTTTATTTCCAACTTGTAGAACGGTTCAGTTCCCCCCTTAGCACATTGTTTTACACTTCTTTACTTCCACAAATTTTGACATGGTGAGGTTACGGGTTCGACCGTCAGTGACCTCACTTGTTTTTCATCACTTCTCATGACATTTTAAACACCTTAAATTGGCTGAAATTAATCAACAAGGTTCTGGAAATTTGATTTACATTTTCAGCTTCTTTTCCACTCCATTATACGTTAGTTCTTAGGGGAATTTCATAGTGCATTTAGAACGTTTAGGTGCATTTTCATGGATTCTGTTAGCCAAGAGATTATCACTCAAATAAGCCACATTTCATCTCATATGAACATCACTATTTACATAAGCATGTGCACAAGAAATACAAAGAACTAACATCCCATTTCAATTCCTAATCCGTGACCAATAGCCACGACACACACCCAAACACACGTAGTTATATTTTCGGAAAACATTAATATAAGTCACATAATTCCGAACATACATATAAACACATAAGCACCACTAAAACACAGTTTATCCCTAGTTTTCTACCAGTAAACCCAGCCAACTTATGATTCAATGGGAGCTAGTGACAGGGACATGTAACAGGGAAACAACCCTAGTTTTCGGACGGAATATACTGAACCTTAAGGGGTCTCTTGGGAAAGGGACCAAGAGAGAATATAACCCATACCTTTTATGACTTTCAAACCTTGAAGTTGCTGACCAGACCTTCTCCAACACTCACATCCAAATCATAGTTTCAACACCAAACTTTTGACGGAAAATCTCCTTCCTTTGCCTAACGTTTTTGATTAGTTGTTTGTTTAAAATTTTCGTTGTGAGTTCTTCAAGTGTGCAGAACTTTGGTTTACCTTCTGTTCATGTACGTTATTTGGCAGAGAGAATGTGAATGAGAGTTGGTTTGATCGTGAAAGTGAGAGATAGACGTGAGAGGAGAGAGTTATCTTAGGCTTAGGAGCCTAGTTTAGGACATAGTCAAATAGGGTTTAGTTAAATATTAAAAAAATCTTATTTCCCTTTTATTCTAAATCAGGCAATAAATAACAGATATTAGTAAATTACATTAATTTACCAACATAAATAAAAAAACAATTTAAATCATCGCTTCCAGCTATGTTCGAACCCGGGTGGATCAAGACTTCATTCTAAGAGCCAATTTTTGGCCCTCTCCTCCACCTTATTAATTAAATAATTAATTATATGTTAAGGGTAATTACGATACTACCCTTAGCCTGGAAAAAAACCATTTTACCCCTAGACACTCCAAGCTTAAGATTTCCCCTTTTTAGCATAGCCATTTTTTAGGGTTGTTATATTATCCCCCCTTAGGAACATTCGTCCCCGAATGACACTACTAACTATTTCACGTAATGCCAGTCAGATCCTATTATAGTTACTATACAAAATCAAGTAATATCTACAAAGAATGGAGAGATAACGAAACTTAGACTTAAGAGTAGGAAGTCTAACCTCAAGAGCTAAAAAGATGGGGGTAGCGGGATCTCATATCGTCCTCGGCCTCCCACGTAGCACCCTCAACAAGATGATTCCTCCACAATACCTTTATTGTTCCAATGTCCTTGTTCCTCAGCCGCTTGACCTGTTTGTCTAAAATCTCAATAGGTACCTTCTCATATGAAAAATTATCATCAACCCCCAAACCTTGAACATGTAAAATCGATGCTGGATCACCTATGCACTTCTTTAACATAGAGACATGAAAGACTGGATGAACAGAAGCTAGTTCCGTAGGCAATGACAACTCATAGGTCACCTGTCCCACACGCTGTAGGATCTCATATGGCCCAACATACCTCAAACTCAACTTCCCCTTCCTTCCAAACCTCATCACCCCCTTCATAGGTGATATCTTCAAATAGACCTGGTCACCAACATCAAACTCTAAGGTCCTTTTTCTGTTGTCAGCATAAGACTTCTGCCAACTGTAAGCAGTAGCCAACCTATCCCTAATCACTCTAACCTTCTCTAAGGCCTCATGAATGATCTCTAGACCTAAAATGGATGACTCTCCAACCTCGAACCACCCAATGGGATACCTACACCTCCTACCATACAATGCCCCAGACGGTGCCATCCTAATGCTTGAGTGATAACTATTATTATATGAGTAATCTATCAAAGGTAGATGGTCGTCCCAACTACCCTTGAAGTCAATCACATATGCCCTCAGCATGTCCTCCAATGTCTGAATGGTGCGCTCTGCCTTCCCATCAGTCTGAGGATGAAAGGCAGTAGTAAGCTTCACCTGCGTACCTAAGCTCTTCTGCAAGGATCTCTAGAAATGTGAAGTGAACTGAGCTCCTCTATCCGCAATGATAGACAAAGGAATCCCATGCCATCTCACAATCTCATCAATGTAGAGTGTCGCATAATCCTCGGATCTGTAAGTAGACTTCACAGGGATAAAGTGTGTAGACTTAGTCATCCTGTCCACAATAACCCATATGGAGTCATGCTGTCTCCTAGTCTTTGGAGGACCAACCACGAAGTCCATATTAATGGCCTACCATTTCCAAGTCGGAACCTCAATAACTTGAGTAAGACCGCTAGGCTTACGATATTTTGCCTTAACCTATTGACAATTAGGACACTTGACCACATAATCTGCAATGTCCTTCTTCATGCCATCCCACCAATAGATCTATATAAGATCATGATACATCTTGGTGGAACATGGATGTATGGAGTATCTAGAACCATGGGTCTCTGCAATGATCCTGGTCTAAAAATTATCCACATCTGGAACAAACAGCCTGTCCTTGTACCTAAGTATGCCGTCATCTCCCGAAGTAAAAGACTCATTCATCTTATCCAACACTGAGTCCTTCAGCTCCATCAACACAGGATGAAGATGCTGACCCTCTTGACTTCAACTACTAAGGATGATTAAGAACTATGATGAACTTAAACACCTCAACTAGTATAGTCAACTAATAGCACACCCAGTTTGTCCAGTCTATGTATATCTTTCACCAACTCCTTCTTCACATCCTTAATGTGGGATGTACTTGCCATGCTCATCCTATTCAAAGCATCAGCAACAACATTACCTTTACGTGGATGGTAGGGAACCTTCATGTCGTAGTCCTTAAACAAATCAAACCATCTCCATTGACGTAGACTCAACTCACTCCGTGTGAACACGTATTGGAGACTCTTTTGGTCTGTGAACACATCCACATGCACTCCATACAAGTAGTGCCTCCACAATTTCAGTTCAAACACCATAGCTGCCAACTCAAGATCATGAGTGGTCTAATTCTTTTCATGAACCATGAGTTGTCTGGACGCATAAGCTATCACCTTACCACCCTGCATAAGAACACAACCCAAACCAACCCTAGATGTATCACAATACACAGTGTAATTCTCACCACGCTTAGGAGAAGTAAGCACCGAGGCTGAAGTGAGTCTATCCTTGAGCTCCTGGAAATTCTTCTCAAAAGCCTCCGTCTATTCAAACTTGGCCTTCTTCTTTGTCAAAGTTGTCAGTGAGGAAGCAATGGAAGAAAAACTCTCCACGAACCTACGATAATAATCTGCCAATCCCAAGAAGCTATGAATATCTGTGGGAGTAAAACGTTTTGGCCAGTTCTTAACAGCTTCAGTCTTCCTAGGATCTACCTCCACACCTTTGTCGGACACAACATGACCCAGGAAGGTCACTTATCTAAGACAGAATTAATACTTGCTGAATTTGGCATACAACTGATGTTATCTAAGTACCTGCAAAGTTAGTGTCAAATGTTGTTCATGCTCTTCCTTGGTCTTAGAGTAGATGAGAATGTCATCAATGAATACTATGACGAAAGAGTCAAGGTATTCACGGAAGACATTGTTCATGAGATCCATAATGCAACAGGTGCATTCGTGAGACCAAATGACATAAGTAGGAACTCATAGTGACCGTAACAGGTACGAAAGGCTGTATTTGGGATATCTCCATCCCTAACCCTGAGATGATGGTACCTTGAATGAAGATCAATCTTCGAGAAGAAACTAGACCCAGTGGAGTTGGTCGAACAAGTCATTTATTCTGGGAAGTAGATACTTATTCTTGATATTGACTTTGTTGAGATGCCGTTACTCGATACACATTCTAAGAGTTCCATTTTTGTTTTTCACAAACAACACTGGAGCGCCCCAAGGGGATATGCTAGGCTGTATGAAACCCTTATCAGTGAGATCTTTTAACTGCAGCTTCAACTCTTTGAGTTTAGCTGGAGCCATTCTGTAAGGAGGAACTGAAATTTTTTTAGTATCGGGTTCTAAGTCGATACCAAAGTCAATCTCTTGAGGGGGAGGAAATCGATGCAAATCATTAAGAAATACATCTTGGAACTCATTCACTACATGCACAGAGTCTATGGAAGGAATGTCATGATCTAAATAAGTAACACTCACAAGATGACATAATAACCCCTTTTATTGGATTTAATGTTGGAAATCAAGGGATTAAGACGAATCAAGTTGTACCCCTCCCAGACTAGCTCTTCTTCATTAGGGAAATGAAATCTCACAACCCTATAACGACAATCCATGCAAGCGTAAAACTATGAAGCCATTCCATGCCAATAATAACATCAAAATCATGTATTGGTAACTCAACCAAGTCTGCACATAGTCTTACCGCATACAGCTACTTGGCAATCCTTGTATACTCTATCAGTTCTTACATTTTCTTCTAAAGGTGTACTAACCACTAAAGGATCATGCAGAGCTTCAGGTAATATCTCAAAAGTGATAGCAAGCAAATGAGTTACAAAGGAAAGCGTAGAACCTGGATCAAGTAAATCATAAACGGAAGTAAGAATACTTTCAGCATACTTGTGACAACATCAGCGGACTTCTCCTTCTCCTCCCTGCCTTTCAGGGTGTAAAACATATTCGTCTTAAGAGGCTCGACTGCTGCTGCATCCTTTAAATAAGGCCTATGCTAAGCATTACCTCCAGCCTGACCTCTTTTTTGTAGGCAGTCCTTAACCATGTGCCCGCTCTTACCGCAACTGAAGTAGGCATTAGTACCCTATTTGCACTCTCCATTGTGAGCACGGCCACACTTAGCACTGTCCTTTCTGGGAAGCTACATCTCACCTCCAGTTCTCTTCTTGAGCTCGGGTCTTCCTCCTAAAGGTTTTATACATCTCTGAGAGTTAGAGTTCTCTGAACTCTGTTGCCCCTTTTTTGAATCTGGGATGCTCAAGGACACAAAAGCTATTTTTGTTGCCTCCATTACTAGGACCTGCATGATATTGAGGCTAAGGCCTCCTAGCATCGCGGATGCCCCTCTTCTTCCGGTTGTCCTCTACATGCTGGACATGTACCATCAACATGGAGAGGTCCATGTTATGGTAGAGCATCACAGACCGACACTTCTCCTCCAGATCTCCGTTGATTCCTGTGAGGAACCTGCTCATCTCATCCCTGCTGGTAGATACAAAAGGAAGTAGCATACCTGGACAGCTTAACAAACTTCAGGGAATACTCCCTCACTGTCGTGGATCCCAGTTTAAGGTTGATGAACTCATCAACCTTGGCCTCCCTCATTTCCCTAGGAAAGAATATCTCCAGGAAGCCTGTCTTAAACAACTCCCAAGTGACCGTAACTCCCCCCAAAACTCGTCTATCTTGCCACATCTTGTACCAAGTCTGTGCAACATCCTTGAGTTGATAGGAAGCCAACTCAGCTTTTTCAGTATCTGTGGCCCCCATAGCCACCAGGATCTTATGCACCTCATCCACAAACTCCTGAGGATACTCCGAAGTCTTAGACCCTGTGAAAATATGAGGATTCATCCTCATAAAGTCTCTCAGCCCGTCAGCCATACTGCGAACCGGTGGGTTCTCCCTCTTAATATTCTGCCGGTTGACCTGGTCAGTCATGTCCTGGGCTTTCATAGTGATGGCCTATGAAATCTGGGCTAGAGATGCCCTCACATCAGCATCAGTCAACCCAGCAGGGTTAACCGACATAGCCACTCCTTCAATTGGAGCCTAGGGTGGAACCTGATTGCCCCCAGCAACTGATCCTCCTCTCCTTTGACTAATTGTTCGGCTAATATTTATTTTCTGAAAAACAATAAGGACATTAGGAAAGGCACGATAAGATCAGAAATTAGGAAAGGCACAGTAAGATCAGAGGAAGGGAAATTTCCTATGCATCATGCAGTCTTTAATCCAGGATAGTGGTGCACTTCACTACCATTACTTAGAAACCACTCGATGTGGTTGATGTGAACTTATTATCTTTGGAATTTAACCTAGTGCTCTGATACCAACTTTGTCACGACTTGAATCTAGACCCCGGACGAGACTGTTGACCTGTTAGAGGTCGCAGACAAGCCTACGTACGTCATTCTTACTTCATCTAGGTTTATTTTAGAAGAAAATTTGAAATTTTTGTTTTCTTATTTCATTCTAAACATTTTAAACTTAACATCATAGACGTTCACAAACCAAATATCTAATATAGATATAATCAAATGAAAGAAACAGTTCATAATTGTATGGAACGTATTCTTGCCAAAACGGTACCAATACAGGGTCTTAAATGAAAGTGGAAAGAAACACTAGTGGTACATGCTCCACTAGCTAAAGCCTACATATAAGTTAGATAATAACGGTAGACATCCTCAAACGCATGAGGGTCCACCAAGTCCGAATGAAAGCTCTACGGCAGGATAGCTGCAACGTCAAACAGTAAGTTGTAGCATCCACCTGTGCTTGCACCTAAAAATATAGAGTTGTATGGGATTAGTACACACTTGTACTAAGTATGGGTATATGCAATCACACACCAAGGACTTGCATGAGTAAGAATATCTCTTTCCTAACAACATGATTTATTGAAAGTCAAGTCAGTAGACTTGCCAAATTTGGATTAGGAAAGTTAGTGGACTTGCAAAATTTGGATTAGGAAAGTAAGTGGACTTGCCAAATTGGATTAGGAAAGTCATGACATGAGATTAACATGTATCATTATACGTATCATGATGCACACAACACATAACGTCTTACTCATAGCATATACCATATTGCATATATCACATAACATATTACGTATATCACATAACATTTTTCATATCATTCATTCATACGCCATGAGACTTTGGGATCATGGACGTGGCATCAAGACTTCCCAAAAATGAGGGATCAACATATGGGACCTCAACTAGGGAGCTTTGTTTAGCAAACACAGAGTCTGCTTCATTCATTCATACGTACTTCACTCCATATATTCATAAGCTAGTGTAGACACCAGCTATACCTAAGATGTAGTTTAAGACTTTCATTGGGTTCGCTATAAAATGATCAAGAATGACGTAGTGTCATTACTTAAGTCTAGGTCACCTCTTGATTATCCTATCCTAACACCTTTGGTATCATTCATTTCTTAATGTGCATCATTTGAGGCTGGCCTCATTCATTCTTTGGGAACTTTAAATTTAACCGACATAGATCATGTGAGCATCATGAAATCCAGTGTATCCCCCACACCTAAAAGAGATGAAATCACCGGCAAAAGTGACCCAAAACATGCTACCATACATGGGAGTGGAACCCCGCCAGATCCCTATATTGGTAGTATAGTTTCGAAGACTAGGAGATATAAGGAGACCCATACTCGGCATGCGGGAGAGTCTCATCTCATGAGAGTTACGTGAACCTCTGCCCTTCCCGAAAGAAGGCATCAACGCTCATAGCTAGTCTATCGGTGCTTAGTATAAAGTTCAGTTGCATTCAACTCATAAGTCATGGAAGTTGGCTTCTACATGAGTACGTTTTGGTAACATTTACTTAGGATCATTTGATTTTGATCTCATCTTTTACATTTGCCTCATATCATGTTGTTACCATAATAATTAGTATTAGAACATTTTCTCTTCATAATTACTCACCCCTTTTTATGTGAATGTTCATTTCATCATATGCCAAAGCACTTGGCCATTTAGTGTGTTTCACACTCTTACTTAACCCTTTTAGGGTTTCATCATTTCATTAATCATATAATCATTTCATTACATACATCTTAGGTTCAGTTACTTCTAACGTATGATAGACTTATGGGTCTATACATACAAGCCATGAGGCTTCAATCATAATTCATTTAAGTGATTCATATCTTCCTAATATTATGTGGTACAAGACTTATGCATATTGTATGTATGCGAAGATCTCGATTTCCATCTATGTAGGCAACATTATTCTTGAACATTTAATTCACGTATGACTTGTGTATCAATATGGAATTCGGGAAAGGGAACCCGATTTCGAATCCCTTGGACAACAATTACATTTTTCATTTATTTTATTTTGGTCCACACGGCTTGGGGACCCAATATCAAGCCCCAACGCCTTCATTTTCTTTTTATTTCTTTTCTTTTAATTTTCTCTTTCTTGGCCGAGGGGTTGTGGGATCGAACCCCAACAACCCCTTTCATTTTAATTTCTTTTTCCATGACTTTTTTGAGTTGACCATGAGGTTGTGGAATCGAACCTCCACAACCTCACTTTATTTTTATTTTAATTCTCCTATTCCTCCTAGAGGTTGTGGGTTCGATTCCCACGCCTCACACTTAATTTCTTTTCATTTTTCCTTAAGCATAATCGAGAGGTAGTGGGTTCAAATCCCACTCCTCTCATTTCTTGTTTTCATACTTTGTTTTCCAGCCAGGAGCACGGTTAGATTCCCCCTTACCACATTGTTTTTCACTTCTTTATTTCCAAAACTTTTAACATGGTGAGATCACAGGTTCGACCATCAGTAACCTCACTTGTTTTTCTTCATTTTTCATGACATTTTAAACAACTTAAATATGACGAAATTAATCAACAAGGTGATGGAAATTTGAATTACATTTTCAGCTTCTTTTCCATTCCATTATACGTTAGTTCTAAGGGGAATTTCATAGTTCATTTAATACGTTTTAGGTGCATTTTCATGGATTCATTTAGCCAAGAGATTATCAGTCAAATCAGCAAGATTTCATCTAATATAAATATCACGATTTACATAAACATTTTTACATGAAATACAAAGAACTAACATGCCATTTCGATTCCTAAACCATTACCAATAGCCACGGCAACACACCCAAACGCACGTAGTTAGATTTTCCGAAAACATCAACATAAGTCACATAATTCCGAAGATACATATATACACATAAGCATCACTAAAACATGTTTTATCCCTATTTTTCTACCATCAAACACAACCAACCTATGATTCAATGGGAGCAGGGACATGCAACGGGGAAACAACCCTAGTTTTTGGATGGAATACACTGAACCTTAAGGAGTCTCTTTGGAAAGATACCAAGAGAAAATAGATCCCATACCTTTTATGACGTTCAAACTTGAAGTTGCTGCCCAAACCTGCTCCATCACTCACATCCAAATCCAAGTTTCAACACCAAACTTTTGACGGAAAATCTCCTTCCTTTGCCTAACGTTTTTGATTAGTTGTTTCTTTAAAATTTTCGTTGTGAGTTCTTCAAGTGTGAAGAACTTACGTTTATATTCTGTTCTTGTACTTTATTTGGTAGAGATAATGTGAATGAGAGTTTGTTTGATCGTAAATGAGAGAGATAGACGTGACAGGAGAGAGTTATCTTAGGCTTACGAGTCTAGTTTAGGACTTAGTCAATAAATCTGATTTCATTTTTATTTTAAATCATACAATAAATAATAAATTTAATAAATTACATTAATTTTCCAACTTAAAAAATAAAAAATTTAAATCACCGTTTCCACCTAAGTTCGAACCTAGGTGGAGCAAGACTTCACTCTAAGAGCCAATTTTCGGCGCTCTCTCCCCAAAATGGCCCGCCACCTTATTAATTAAATAATTAATTATATATTTGTGGTAATTATTATACTACCCTTAGCCTGGAAAAAAACCATTTTACCCTAGACACTCCAAACTAAAGATTTCCCCTTTTTAAGTCCGGTAAAGACTCATCCGAGTAAATCTTCATATTTGGGAGCCATACATGGCTAGACCCAACTTTTCCTAGCTCAACTAACTCCCCAAGTTAGTTGGCTTGGTTGTCATAAGGGTTCAGAGGTCTGGTTCTACGCGCATCAATCCGTGTGAACCCGGTCTAATCATAGGCATTCTAGGCACATTAAGCATTATTTAGCATAACCATTTTTATGGTTGTTATAGATACCTACTTGAAAACTCAACTTTTGAAATCACATTTGATGGAACCCTTTAAGGAAAGAGGTTTCAAAGGTTAATTATATCCCATACCTTACTAATTGATGATGATTGATGAAGAAATGTGACTCTTTTTAGCCCTTAAAACCTCTCATATATTGGTCTTCAATGTGGAGTTCTACATTAGAGAGAGAAAGAAGAAAAAAGGAAGAGATTTTGGGTTTGTGAGTTATGAGAGTTTTGATAAGTCTAACGGGGTTGGGATCTTTATATGGGGTGTTAATTAACATAATAAGGCTCCTCTTATCCCCAACTAACGACCTAACCCCTTAATTGATTAATTGGACTAACTTAAAACGTGTAGAAAATCAGGCCTTCACAGACGACACCACGATCAATGGGGGTAGATGATTTGGAAGAGGAGTGTCATTCGGCTATGATACATGACAATATAAATGTTTTTCATCTCATGGTTAATGCTCGACAAGTGGAATAGGCGAAGGCTAAGAGAAAGAGTAGAGATGCTAAGAGGGAAAGATCTTTTGATGGTGGTTCTTCAAAGGGTAGACTTGATATCCAAGACAAGCCTAGGTTCAAGAAGAGGTTCTTTAATCCAGATCCATCTAAGTTACCAAAGTCTCATGATGATAAGGTGAAAAAACCTAATGCCCAAAGGGAAAGAGTGGAAACTCACCAAATGAGAAGCCTACATGTGCAAAGTGTGGAAAGGAGCATATTGGAGAATGTTTGGTAGGAACGGGCAATTATTTTGGCTGAGTCAAGTGTGGCCACAAGGTTAAGAATTGACCTAATGTGAAGGATCAAGACAAGGGTAGTGGTAAAGCTCAAGCAAGTGGTTCTAATGATGATTATAAGAAGAACCGCTTCTATGCTCTCCGCTTTAGGGGTGAGCAAGAGACTTCTCCCGATGTGGTGACCGATATGTTGAAAGTCTTCTCCATTGATGTATATGATTTAGTTGATGTCGGTGCTACCTTGTCATTTGTTACTCCTCTTGTAGCTAAAAAGTGTGGCATTTTACGCGATATCTTGCATGCATCTTTTATGGTTACTACCCCATTGGGTGAGTCGGTTGTTGCTACATGAGTATATAGAAGTTGTCCTATAATGTTTCCTAATAGAGTTACTCATGTGGAGTTAGTAGAACTCGATATGGTTGATTTTGATATCCCTTTTGGTATAGATCGGTTGCATGCTTGTTTGCCTCTATTGATTATAGAACGAGGGTGGTGAAGTTTAACTTTCCAAATGAACCCGTTTTTGAGTCAGTCCCCGTAGTGAGTGAATTTTTGGAGTTCTTTCCAAATGATTTTCCTAGTATTCCTCACGAACGGAAAATTTATTTTGGTATGTATTTGCTACCAAATACAAATCCCATTTCAATTCCTCCTTATCGGATGTCTCCGGTCGAATTGAAAGAGTTGAAGGCTGAACTCAAAGATATACGAGACAAAGTCTTTATTAGACCAAGTATTTCTCCACGGAGTGCTCCTATTTTGTTTGTGAAAAAAAGGATGGGTCCCTTAGAATATGCATTGAATATCGTGAACTCAATGAACTACTACTAAAAACAAGTATCCTCTACCTCGGATTGACTATTTGTTTAATCAACTCCAAGGGGCAAGCTAGTTTTCTAAGATTGACTTGAGATCGGGGTATCACCAACGTAGGGTGAGGGGTGAGGATATACCAAACACGGAATTTCAGACTAGATATGGTCACTATGAGTTCTTAGTATTGTCCTTTGGTATTACTAATGCTCCGATGGCGTTTATGGACCTAATGAATATGGTGTTTCCAATTTACCTAGATTCATTTGTCATTGTCTTCATTGACGACATCTTGGTATACTGGAAAATTGAGGGTGAACACATGGGTCATCTAAAAGTGGTGTTGAAAGTACTTAAAGAACATCAATTGTTTGCCAAGTATAGTAGATGTGAGTTTTGGTTGAGGTATGTGGCATTTCTTGGTCATATCTTTTCTAACGAGGGAGTTAAGGCTGACCTAAGGAAAACGGAGGCGGTGAGAAATTGGCCGAGACCATTGACTCCAACTGACATTAGGATTGGGTCTAGCGGGTTATTATCGAAGGTTTGTGGATGCTTTTTCATCCATTGCATCTCCCTTGAATACTTTGACCCAAAAGAGTAAGAAGTTTGAGATGTCGGAGGCATGCGAGAAAAGCTTCCAAATCTTGAAAGATAGGCTTACTTACGCTCCGGTGTTGACTTTACCAGAGGGTACAAAGGGCTTCGTTGTGTATTGTGATGCATCCCGAGTGGGTTTGGGATGAGTCCTTATGCAACATGATAATGTAATTATATATGCTTCTAGACAACTTAAGGTGCATGAGATGAATTATCTCACTCATGATCTTGAGTTAGAGTCCATGGTATTTGCTTTGAAAATATGAAGACATTACTTGTATGGCGTTCATGTTGATGTGTATACCGACCACAAGAGTCTCGAATATGTGTTTACCCAAAAGGAGTTGAATCTCTGACAAAGAAGGTGGTTATAATTGTTGAAGATTACGACATAAGTGTTCAATATCACCCCATCATGCTCAATGTGGTTGCTGATGCTCTAAGTCGTATGACCTTGGGTAGTGTGTCTCATGTATACAAATCTAAGAAAGACCTAGTAAAAGAGTTTCATAGGTAGGCTAGATTGGGTGTAAGGTTGGAAGATTCTCCAAATGGTGGTTTTATGGTCCATCATAAATCCGAGTCATCTTTAGTGGTTGAGGTTAAGTCCAACCAACACCTTGATCAACCACTGATGGAGTTGAAGGAATCCGTTCTTGGTAAGCTTAATGACTCATTCTCCTTAGGGGGGATGGTGTCTTGAGGTATCAAGGAAGGTTGTGTGTTCTGAATGTAGATGGATTGAGTAACCGGATTCATGAGGAAGCTCATGGGTCTCGTTACTTCATTGATCTGGGTTCGACAAAGATGTATCATGACCTTAGGGAAGTGTATTGGTGGGAAGGTTTGAAAAAAGACATAGCGGAGTTTGTTGCTAAGTGTCCAAATTGCCAACAAGTGAAAGCCGAACATCAAAAGGCAGGTGGTTTACTTCAAGAAATCCAAATTCCTACTTGGAAATGGGAAGACATCAATATGGATTTTGTGGTAGGTTTCCTAAGACTAAAAAATAAAATGACTCCATATAGGTGGTGGTGGATAGGTTGACCAAGTCCGCTCGTTTTATTCCCTTCATGTCTACTTATTCGGCAGAGGATTATGCAAAGATCTTCATAGATGAGATTGTGTGTCGCCATGGTATTCCGTTATCCATCATATCATATAGGGGTGAACAATTCACATATAGGTTTTGGACGTCATTCCAAAAAGGGTTGGGTACTAAGGTGAAGTTAAGTACCTCTTTTCATCCCCAAACGGATGATCAATATGAGCATACTATTCGAACCCTTGAGGATATGCTTAGAGATTGTGTTATCAACTTCAAGGGAAGTTGGGATAAACACTTGCCTTTGGTGGAGTTTGCTTATAATAATTGTTTCCATTCATCCATATCCATGCCTCCTTATGAAGCCTTGTATGGTAGGAGGTGTAGATCTCCTATTGGGTGGTTTGAAGTCGGTGAGTCTTAAATTCTAGGTCCTAATTTGATTTATAAGACTTTGGAAAGAGTTCACATCAGAAGGAATAGATTTTAAACGGCCTATAGTCGACAAAAGTCTTATGCCAATCATAGGAGAAAGGATCTATATTTTGAAGAAGTATATATGCTGTATTTGAAAATTTTGCCAATGAAAGGAGTGGTTATATTTGGCAAGAAAGGGAATTTGAGTCCTCGTTAGATGGGTCCCTATGAAATCTTGCAAAGGGTTGGTAAGGTTGCCTATGAATTGAAACTTCATAGTGATTTGACTTTGGTTCATCTGGTTATCGATGTTTCCATGCTTAAGTAGTGTATCGGTGATCTCGAGTCTATTATTCCTATTGATGGTCTTGTTGTGAAGTATACCCTCTCTTAGGAGGAGGTTCCGCTTAAAATCCTTATTAGGCAAGTAAAGGAGTTGAAGAACAAAGAGGTGGATTCCGCAAAGGTGTTATGGAAGAATCACCTAATCGAGGGTGCTACATGGGAGGCCGAGGCTGACATAAAGTCCTGTTACCCTCATCTATTATATAAATAAGGTTAGAAGTTCTTACAATACTGAAAATAATGACTAAAAATCTAAATTTCTTAATTTTGGTGAAGTTTTGCAAAATGTGCATTTTTGATGAAGTTATAGTGACACATGGTAAATTAACTTTAAAATTTTCAGTTTTTCTCTTTGGCTTGTTTTGAGTCATGTTGTGCATTTTGAGATGGTGAGTCTTTATGAAATGATATGCAGCATATTGGTAAGCTGAACTTTGACATACTGGACTCATAAATGCTATGATGAGCTCTTGTTGTTGTGAGAAGGATATTCCTCATAATGTAATGTTGAGCCTTATGTGTGGAAATTGAAAATTTTGAATTTCCTTCTGTAAGTGATATGATTGGCATTGTAACTAATGTTTTTATGTATTGTTGTTGGATGGTCTGCTAGTCTTGAGTTAATCCTTTCTTTTAATTTTTTTTAGTTTCATTCGGGGACGAATGTTCCTGGGGGGGGGGGGATAATGTAATAGTTCGGAAATCCAAGACGTGTTTTAGAGCCTAACATAATTGTCATAAGGATTAGACAATGTTTTAAAGTTCATTTTAATGAATATAAGTCATTCAGGGAGTCTAGAAACCAGAACGTCCAAGAACGTCCATGACGTCTAGAAATTAGTTCAATGAGGTGCTAGCATGCCTTAGCCTAGTTGACTAGCCCTTAGAAGTCGGCTAAGGATAAAAATTGGTAAAAGGGTGTCTAACATGTTTTAAAGTTGATTCATGGTTGAAACGTCCAGGTATGAATCCTTAAGGACCAACCAAGGGACCTTGAGGAGGACCCTTGCATTTTGGGGTCAAGGCCTGCTAGGCAATGTGCACCGACGAAAGGATTCGATGGGGCGTGTATGGATCGACAGGGCGTTGATGCCATCTGTCAACCACAACTTGGAAAAACCCTTGAAGGGCCTCATTTGAAAATTCTCTGAACTTACCTACGGATGTGCAACACGGAATAGGGGTTGGCCGTTGATTAACCCACGATCCGTCGATCGTGGTGTCGTTTGTGAAGGCCTAATTTTTCTGCACGCTTTAAGTTAGTCCAATTAATAAATTAAGGGGTTAGATATTTAGTTAGGGGTTAAGGTCAGCCTAATTAATTTAATTAATACCCCATATATAGTCCCTAACCCCATTAGAGTAATCAAAACTCTCATAACTCACAAACCTAAACTCTCTTCCTTCTCTCTGCTTTCTCTCTCTAGTGAGGAACTCCATTGAAGACCAAGATAGGGAAGGTTTAAGGAATGAATAGAGTCAAGTTTCTCCATAAATTTTCTTCAATTACTAAGGTATGATATCTAATTCACCTTTGAGATCTCTTTCCTCAAAGGGTTCCATCAAAATTGATTTCAAAAGTTGTGTTTTCAAATGAGTTTCATCCAATCTCGAAAATGATGTCATAAATTGATTTGTTTATGATATATATTGAATATTATGAATATATTAACATGTATTCTAACTTAATTATGATATATCTTGATGTTTTGATCTAAATTATAGAAGATGACCTTCACCCCTTAACCCTAGTTTATGATATTGATATGAATTGGTTAATGTTGGCTCAATTGACTTAATCATTGATGGAATTACTACTAGATTATGTTATTGTATAAATTATGAATAGATTAGGATTAATTATAGTCCTATTATGCTAATTCTTGAGTAGTTGATCTAGGTTATCAAATATGTTGTGATTTGACGTAAGTATCTTGTCTTACGCTATGAACTTGTGATGAATTATGATGTAGTGTTTCAATTAGCCTTGTTATTATGTTTATCATTTTTTTATGATGAAACTATACCCTAATTGGGTTGAGTTAAGGGTTGATGGTAATACCTTGATGATGGATTATGAAGGAGACTGGGTAAGAGTAATGATCCCTATTCTTTACTTCAAATTATGGTTAATTGTGATTAAGTCATGATGTTGTATTTGAGTAAGCCTTGTTATAGGAATTATAGGGTTGTATTGATGTTGAATTTAAATGTGTTGACAAAGATTCTTGAAATGTTGTATACGATGTAAATGTTATACGCATGGTGAATGATTTACCAATTTGCCTTATTATGAACTGATATGTAAATATACTAACCTCACTTATATGAATTGTGATGAAAGGATTACACTTGTGCAATTCCTATTGAGCTATGATAGTGATGAATATACAAGGGTTAGACCCTATTACATACAATAATCTATGAAGATTAATAAAGACATTAAAGACATTTCAAAAAGGAACTTAGCTTAGCACCGGGTGAACTTGACAATGGGAGGTGATGACTTCCCATAGAGGAAGATTCACCCTATAGTTCCACATGTGGTGTTGACTTCCCAAGTAGGTAGGTCCTCACTTTCCGAGGTTGATGCCAATATCAAGCTTATGAAGTTGTTTAGTTTTAGGACTCTTATGTTCTTTATCTTTCATTCGACTACGGATTATATAACCTATATGTGGATCCTTTACATTAATGTATTGGCCATGCCCAAATTGCTATAATCTTGTTAGATGGTTATGAGATGAGACACAATTTAAAGACTATGTTCTATCTTATATATACTTATGTGCAATAAAAGTAGAAGACTATTAATCTTCCTATACGAAGGGTCTATGTATACTCGATACGAATATATTATGTATATGTGGAGGGCTATGTAAACCTTCATATAAATGTAATGAAATGTTTTAAATTTTTCTGCAGTTTTTAATTGATGAATGTTATGATGTTTGCTAAAAGGCTAGTCTTAGTCCTCAAAGAGGATGACATCGCAAGTTATGTTCGGTGGTGCTCCCTCGATGTGACAAACTTGGTATCAAAGCATGAGGGTGAATATCTTTGATGTCTATGTCTCTCTCAACAACGTCTATGTGGAGTCGTACTCATAAATGTGAAGCGCGCCACACTTATGAATAGGAATCTATGTGATGCTTACGAAACTCTCTCTTTTTTGAAAATCCAATATCGTGCCTCTAGAGTATACTTATTGTGTGCTTTCCCTAAACCTAGTATTTTTGTTATAGTAAATGAATACTCGAAAGAATATGGGATGAATACTTGAGGAAGAGATTGCCAATGTAGGAGTTCCTCCCCGAGGTGATCAAGTCCCTCCTCTTGAAGAAGATGCTAATGATGACCAAGCTCCGGTCAGTCCCCCCCCCCCCTTTTGACGGATGGTGACATAAGGGCTACCCTTTTTCGAATGGCCCAATCCATTACTTCACAATACAAGACATCACTACTCAATACCAAGCCATGACGGCCCAAACTAATCGGGAGGTTGTGCCCCAACCAAATCAACAAGTTGCTACCATGGCCTCCCGTCTAAGGGCTTTCTCTCGGATGAATCTTCATACTTACTATGGTCCAAGGTTGAAGAAGACCCCCAAGAGTTCATTTATGAGGTTCACAAGATTTTTTTTCTATTGGTTTGTCTACTAGTGAGAAGGCCGAGTTAGCCACTTACGAACTCAAAGATGTGGTTCAAACATGGTGCGTCTAATGGAGGGACAATAGGCCTCTAGGGGGTGGACCGGTTACTTTGGGGATCTTCAAGAAGGCTTTTGTTGATCTGTTCTTTCCTAAGGAGATGAGGGAAACCAAAGTGGTGGAGTTCATCAACCTACGTCAAGGTGGTGTGAGTGTGCTTGAATACTCTTTGAATTCACTAAATTGTCTAAGTATTCTCCTTTTTTGGTTTCTGATCCTAGTGATACAGTGATTCATTTTGTGACGGGGGTGTCAGATGATTTGCAAGTGGAGTGTCATTCAGATATGCTACATAACAATATGAATATTTCTTGTATCATGGTTCATGCACTACAAGTGAAGAGCCAAGGTCTAAGAGAAAGAGTAGAGATGCTAAGAGGGCAAGATCTTTTCATGGTGGTTC
The DNA here is from genome assembly GCF_001406875.1 of Solanum pennellii. NCBI lineage: Eukaryota > Viridiplantae > Streptophyta > Magnoliopsida > Solanales > Solanaceae > Solanum > Solanum pennellii. Next base: position 36,452,669 of record NC_028644.1, read on the forward strand.
TTCAAGGGGTAGGCTTAATATCTAAGACAATACTAGGTTCAAGAAGAGGTTATATAATCAAGTTCCATTTAAGTTCCCTAAGGCTCATGATGATAAGGTGTAAAAACCTAATGCCCAATAGGGAAGGAGTGGAAACTCACAAAATGATAAGCCTACATGTTCCAAGTGTGGAAAAGGTCATCTTGCTGTATTCTTGGTTAGAATGGGCAATTTTTTTGGTTGTGGCAAGAATTTCCACAAGGTTAAGGATTGCCCTAATGTGAATGGTCAGGACAAGGGTGGTGGTAAATATCAAACAATTGGTTCTAATGATGCTTCTAAGAAGAACCACTTCTATGCTCTCCGCTCTAGGGGTGACCAAGAGACTTCTCATGATGTGGTGACCGATATGTTGAAAGTCTGCTCCATCGATGTATATGCTTTACTTGATCCCGGTGCTACCTTGTCATTTGTTATATCACATCCCGAAATGATACCCTAGAAGTTAAGGTACAATCTCGGATTGTAACCGCCGTACTCGAACTCTCGGAGGTCTTATAATAGCTTTTTCTTATGATTTATCGCATAAACATAGGGAAAAGTAGTGCGGAATTGAAAATTTTCACAAAACATAATGTAGTCTTCAAACTCTCTTTCATATAAAAGTAATAGGAAATACAAAGTCTCAATCTCATCATCTTAAAACACAAGAATTTTTGGGACAAAGCCCATACTTAAAAATACAAATATAGAAATACTTAGTCTATTATTACAATAATTTAAATGGAAAATATAAAAGATATATATGCCCTCGTGTCAAGTAAGGACACACTTTAACTTCTATTGAACGATCTTCTAAATCCAAGTCTTCTTCCCAAGTCTCTTCACCTACCAAGAACTATATAGATAGATAAAAACATGAAATTAGTACAACCACATGTACTATGTACGACATTATGCATAAAAATCATGAAAACTGACTTTTATTAGAAATATGCATCTCTTCATTTAATAATCATATTATAATCATAAGAACAACATTTAACAACACATTTTTAGAGAACACTTTCCAGTTATATCGAATCAGTGTACAGTGAATTCCTTCACAGTTACAGTGAATCACTTTACCTTCCATTAACAAACTTCTATCGTGTAATTCCCTCACTAAAATCTATACTAAGATTCGCTTAAGTTACACAAAGAGTGACAACCCATACACCCTCTCTAGATGTGCCTAAACGACCCTTAAGATTACTTATAATGAGTCACATACACACTTACAAAGTATCATAAACATCAAGGTACGATTCTTTTACTAAAGGTGACTCTATGTCTCATTTGATTGAGTTTTGAAGCGAGCGTCATACAATCCCATACACACACATTATGAGATCCTATAGACTCCCTTGAGTAGAATCATTCTCACTTATCACACCAACACATTGATGATATTACATTCTCCTTCCAAAGGCTATCAAAAGACCAAATTAAGTAAATCAAGAAGATAACATCCATAGTGACCTCTTCAAGATTACCTAAATAGTACTTAAGACTACCTAAGGCTTATATCATGTCCACAACACCAAACATTTTCCCTAACTAGAGTCATCTTCAAGACTTCAAAAGATAAGGCATGAAGAGATCATCTCTGATGCCCTCTTCAGACTTTAGCTAAGGAATCCTTAAGTCACTATAGATTAGGTATTCATTAATTTACATACCTCTAAACATAAGTGATTATTTCATTAGGAAACATACATCACATAAAGGACATTCAAGTAATGGTCTTGGACAAGACCTAGGAACTCTAAGTAACATCTTCAAAGTCTATTGTGCAATGTCTAGATAGCGTCCCATACCACCACCTAAACTTCACATATTTCTCTAATGCTACTAGGTATTCCATAAGATGAGAATAGACAATAATCGACATAGACCATGATAGCAAGACATGGAATACGGAGTTCATCCTACTCCGATGAGATTGTTCTACTTGCCAAGGGTAGAACTTAGACACATCCCATGTAGGCACATTGTTAAGGAATATGAAGGGCATACTTCGTAATCTAGTCTTACTTCTTTAACTAGAACTAATTCCCCTTACCATACTTACTCGATTCTAGCCTTTTTTCTCAAAGGGTAATTCACACATTAGGTTCACATAAGAGGGTTCCATAACATGTTCATAACCCAATCACATTTACGCCAAGAAGCTCATGATGACTTTCTAAAGGATTAATATGATGTCGTTCCATCCAGTTAACCTTAAGTCCATTATTCCTTTACTTTGAAGGATACCATTACGGCTTACAACTTCAACAATCTCAACATTATCACTAAGTCAAGGTTTTCACATAAAAGACTCTCTTAAGTTCCTTAAGGTCACATTGTTGGGTTTTATTTGCCCTGATTTCTTACCATAAATAGGTTTTCCTTTTAGGAAATGGTTTTGGATTGACTAATCCTTTTTCTGGTAGGAAAAGGTTTAGGACTCTATAAATAGAGGCATGTTCCTTCTAACTTAATCAGCATTCACAATGTAGTATTAAGGGCTTTGAGAGTTTTGGTTAGAGGGAGAATTTGTGGGTCACAAGCTTGATACGTTATCACTTGTGTGAACCTCCCATATATTCTGAGTGAATTGGTAGAGGTTGTTTCCCTCTGTATTTTGTATTCTCATATTTATAATGGATTGCTCATCTCCTTTGTGGACGTAGGTCGATTGACCGAACCACGCTAAATCTTTGTGTCTTTTGGTATATTTCTCGTTGTCTTCTTACTCGTGGTCTTTTGAGGTTTGCCTTGCTAGCTTCTGCATTTACACCTGCTTATTTTCCGATCCTAACAAGTGGTATCAGAGCCAGATTCAATTAGGGAGTCAGGTTCAGTGGTACGATAATCGATGATTAAACAAGGTTAGAAGAAGATGTTCATCTTGACGGATGTAGTTCTAGCCGCAACCTTTTTGACAGTAATGAAGATTTTGTTTGAGAAATTGTTTCAGAGAGGTTCTCTGTGTTGAGACACAAATTTTGCAAAGGAGATTATGGAGAGGAGAAGCAAGTTGTTGAAGGTTAAGTAAAGAAGGTGGACAAATTTATTTAGTTAGAAATTCAGGCCAAGGGGGAGATTTGTTGGGTTTTATTTGCCCTGATTTCTTACCATAAATAGGTTTTCCTTTTAGGAAAAGGTTTTGGATTGACTAATCCTTTTTCTGGTAGGAAAAGGTTTAGGACTCTATAAATAGAGGCATGTTCCTTGTAACTTAATCAGCATTAACAATGTAGTATTAAGGGCTTTGAGAGTTTCGGTTAGAGGGAGAATTTGTGGGTCACAAGCTTGATACGTTATCACTTGTGTGAACCTCCCATTTATTCTGAGTGAATTGGTAGAAGTTATTTCCCTCTGTATTTTGTATTCTCATATTTATAGTTGATTGCTCATCTCCTTTGTGGACGTAGGTTGATTGACCGAACCACGTTAAATCTTTGTGTCTTTTGGTATATTTCTCGTTGTCTTCTTACTCGTCGTCTTTTGAGGTTTGCTTTGCTAGCTTCCGCATTTACACCTGCTTATTTTCCGATCCTAACACACATGTCATTCATACATTCAATACTAAGAGTTATAACACCCTAAATCAAGACATCCAATATTCATAATCATATATACATAAAGTTAGGGACACAAGTCAACCAAGACAAGACAGCACATACTTCACCTTTAACTCATAATGCAAGTCATTCTAGAATCACCTAGAAATAACCCTAACATCTTCAAGTCATCTTATATACTATCATAAAATCATCAATGTAATCAACATAGAATTATATAGCCAAGTAGAAATAAACGAAACTCAACTCCAACACTACACACATAATGTCAAAAGCATAGTCTAACATAGTCACCTAAGACAACATGAATAGAAGAATACATGTACGACTCCACATGTAGATAGATATTGTCATGCTTCAAATAATAAAACTACACAAATAGTCATATTAATTCAAGTAGTTTCAACAAGGCTAAGATCATCATATTGCATAAAGTAACGCCGATAAGGCCACATCAATTGCAAGTAAAACACATAACACCGCCACCATAAGTGGACCATACCAATCACAATACAATTAAAGTATATATAACATAAAGTTAAAGGAAATGGGGCATCATACCCCCACATCATCCTCAACACTTCAATCCAAAGTCAATTTACTCAATTCGCTTACCCAAGGCCATAACCAACAGTTCAACCTAAAAACTACAATAACAAATGAACTAGGTCAAATAAATGTAAATTCATCAATCTAATACAACCTAGATATAAATTTACTACAATTATTACATCAATGAATAGCTTAGATAGAACTACATAAGAATTCATCAACATTCAATCAATATCAAGTAGCCCAAAACGTAGACAAAATCTAGGGTTCATTCAATTCGTAAGTTCATAGGTATTTTAGATTAAAATCGTAAATACAATATCAATATAATCCATAATAACGTTTAAAAACAATTTATGCAAGAACCCATGGTAGAATCATGAAATTGGAAAATTCAACTTTAGAAACGTTGAAAACATCTTGCGAATTGGGGCTCCTTATTGAAGAAAGTTTCAAGGATAAATATCCATACCTATCTAATTCTTCACTTTGACGAAGAATTTCCACTCAAAACGTCACCTCCAAGCTGTCCCTTGATTTTGGAGTTCAATAGAGACTTTGATAATTCTTAAGGGATTTTGGGGTTTTGATTTGGAAGAATGAAATCTTCAATGTGTTTAACACGTATATACACATTTAAAATACCCAATATACCCCTTAGGAACTTCGATTGTCTATTTTTTGAAGTGGGGTGAATTTAAAAATTCACCCCTAGCTTGGCAGTGAAACTGCAAGCAGGGACAGCCATAGACGACTTCCCATTGACGGGGCGTAATCCCACTTTAGGGTCGTGCTGGCCACCATCGATGGTTCAGAGGCTTGGAATAGGTAGCCTTGACACCCAGGCTATGTATCTACCCACACCCATCACCCTCGGAGCGTCGACCAGGCTACTGGTCGTCGATTAGCTTCCGTAGGTGAGGCTGTGTTTTGCATCAACTTGGGTCCTTCCTCAAGGACACTTGGATGGTCCTTGGGGATAATTTCCTGGACTTTTCCAACCCAAATACGATCTTCTATGAGTTTATAATCTCTCAAATAAATTTTATCCAAAATGAACAGGTAAAACTCGATAAAAAACATGCCTAGACACATAAGGTCATATGAAGGCACATCTTTCGAACATCATGGACGTTCTTGGACGTTTGACCTTTTAACTTCACGAGACTCGACACACTGCCTATACAGTATTTAATAACTCATTTATAGACCTTAAAACCTCATGAATCACACAATATCACATAAAACCATATATGAGGCACATAGGTGACTTAGTCGTCGAACATCTTAGTCGTCCCTTGACGTTTGACTTCCAATACACCTAATATAAAATATATTAGACCTATTTATAACCTTATACCATCAATACTAACATGTTAGTCTCTAGTTCATCTAAGTCATTTTCGAGGTCTTACAATTTCCCCCACTTGGACAACATTCGTCCTCGAATGACACTTACCACTCTCCAAACACTTCCAAGAATAAAGATTCAGCTAGCAGCTAATAACCAAGAAATACAACACATTATAAATAAGAAAACATAGATTTCACATAGTCAAGAGATTCAGAATACAACAAGAACCTAGAAGACAATTCTATAACTCATTATGCTACAAAACTCACATGTTTCATTCCAAATAGCAAAAAACTCATTTTATATTTAGTATCATACTTATATACATTAGTTCTAACCATATTACAACAATTTTATATGAAATAATCAAATAACCATTTTTAACAAAATTTTACAATGAGTCGTTCAAGCATACAATGATTTTTAGTAAAAATTTTAAATACGCAATTTTTAAGAAATTAATGATATAAACATGATTATATGGAACGTAACATCATATAAATACATCTTACAATATAATCACAACTTCATAAAATACACAATGCAAAAAGTTAATGAAATTCAATTTCAACCAAACTCCTAAACACCATGCACATGCAACATACTTCTATACCATTATATCCCATTTACCAACCATACTCCCCACTTAGAAGGAACTCATATTACAACACGAAGAAAACAGAACTTACCAACATCATCATCACTCTCATCTGTCTTCTCCCTTATAGACCGGAGTGCATAGAAACACCTATTTATTGAAGCATTTTCCTTTGGAACACTAGGAGAAACTTGGCTACCCTCTCTTCCTCTAGAAGCAATCATAGGACAGTCTCTCACCTTTTGTCCTTCCTTACCACAATATAAGAACCTGCCGGTACCCAATAGAAACTCACCAAAATGGTTCTTGCCACATTTGGCACAAGTAGGTTTGACCTTTTGAGAACCACTTCCGTTCTCCAATTTCACCTTAGCACTCTCAGGTTCTTCTTGAGTTTGATCCCTCTTCTTAAACCTAGTTTGCTCTTGGTCATTAGCACCACTCCTTTTCAAAATTCTAGACATCCTCCTAAGTTTAGACTCTTTAATCTATTGTGCATACACCATGAGTCTAGCTAGGGTCATATCATCATGCAACATAAGGGTACGACATTTTTCCATCACTAAGTCGGCTACCTCCGTCACAAAACGACTCCTTTCATCTCTTGGATTATACACAAGAGAAGGGGCATACCTAGACAAAGTTGAGAATTTCAAAGAGTACTCCTCAACACTCATATTGCCTTGTTTTAGATTGATAAACTCCTCCACCTTAACTTCTCTCTTCTCTCGGGGAAAGTACTACCAACAAAAGCTTCGTTGAATTCTTCCCACTCAATAGTACCCGATTATTTCGTCCTATTTTCCTTCCATTGAGTGTATCATCTTTGAGAAACATCTCTCTATTGATACGAAGCCAAATCTGCCTTCTCCCTAGATGTAACTCCCATAGCACTTAACACCTTGTACACCCAATCAAGAAACTCTTGTGTATCCTCCCTCACTTTAGAGCCAAGAAATATAGGAGGATTCATCCTCACAAAGTCTTTCAACATAGTTATCATAGTGCTCTCTACAACCCTAGGCATCAGACTCAAATTAGCTTTCATAGTCACGGCTCAGGCTATAACAATCAAAGCCTCTCTAATCTCTCTATTACACTTTTCCAGAACCTCATTACCTCCTTCCACATTAGGAATAGGATCACTTTGGGGAGTCACTTGGGCACCTTGAGAACATTGAACTCCTTGCCCACCTTGAGGAACTTGGTCAACTTGAGGAGGAACCTCCGCATTCATCCTCTCCTCTTCCAACCTTCTAGTGGCCATACTTCTAGTATTCATCTCCTATAAACACAGGGAAACACATTAAAAAGGATACTCATAACATTACTCTGCCGCACGACATAGGAAAAAAAAAGAAGGGAAACTCTATCGTCCTATAGCCTCTCGCCCATGATGTGTTTCGACTCACACTGATGGTCAAGACTCTACTAGACGTTACTTGATGAGAATTTTTTATTCCTAATACTACTTTCACAAACCTATGCTCTAATACAAAGCTTGTCACATCCTGAAAACACATCCTAGAAGTTAGGGTACAATCTCGGATTGTAACCGGCGTACTCGACCTCTCAGAGGTCTTATACAAGAACTTTCATATGATTCATCGCATAAACATAGTGTAAAGTAGTACGGAATTAAAACTTTTCACAAAACATAATATAGACTTCAAAATATCTTTCATATAAAAGTAATAGGAAATACTAAGTCTCAATCTCATCTTCTTAAGACACAAGAATACTTGGGACACGACTCATACTTCAAAATATGAATATAGAAATACTTAGTCGTCTATTACAATATTTCGAATAAAAAATATAAAAGACATATATGCCCTCGAGTCAAGTGAGGACATAATTCATCTTCTCTTGAACAACATTCTAAATCCAAGTCTTCTTCCGAAAGCTATTCACCTACTAAGAACTATATAGATAGATAAAGCATGGAATTAGTACAACCACATGTACTAAGTATGGCATTATGCATAAAAATCATGAAAATGGGCTTTTATTGGAAATATGAATCTTTTCATTTAATAATCATATTATAATCATAAAAACAACATTTAACAACTTAGAAACACATAGGAAAACGATTAAACAAAATATCACCTTTTTAGAGAACACCTTACGGTGAACTCGAATCACTTTACAGTGAATTCCTTCACTGTTACAGTGAATCACTTTACCATCCATTAAGAAACTTCTAGCACTAAATTTCCTCCCTAAAATCTTTCCTATAATTTGCTTAAGTCACACAAAGAGAGACCGCCATACACCCCCTCTAGAGGTGCGTAAACGACGCCTAAGATTTCTTATAATGAGGGGCATACACACTTACAAAGTATCATAAATATCAAGGTAAGATTCTTCTACTGAAGCTGACTCTATGTCTCGCTTGAGTGAGTTGTGAAGCAACCGCCTATACAATCCCTTACACACACACTTAAGAGATCCTATAGACTCCCTAAAATAGAATCATTCTCACTTATCACACCAACACATAGATGATATGACATTCTCCTTCCAAAGTCTATCAAAAGACCTACTTAAGTAAATCAAGAAGATAATGTCCATAGTGACCTCTTGTAGATTACCTAAATAGTCCTTAAAACTACCTAAGGATTAGATCATGTCTATAAAACCAAACAACTTCCCTACCTAGAGTCATCCTCAAGATTTCAAAACATAAGACATGAAGAGATCATCTATTATTCCCTCTTCATACTTTAGCTAAGGAATCCTTAAGTAACTTTAGATTTGGTACTTATTCATTTACATACTTCTAAACATAAGTCATTAGTTCATTAAGACTCATATATCACATAAAGGACATTCAAGTAATGGTCGGGTAGAACTTAGTCACATCCCATGTAGGCATATGGTTAAGGAATATGAAGGGCATACTTTGTAATCTAGTCTTAATTCTTTAACTAGAACTACTTGACCTTACCATACTCACTCGGTGCTAGCCTGCTTTCTCATAGAGTAATTCACACATTAGGTTCACATAGCAGGGTTCCATAACAAGTTCATAACCCAATCACATTTACCCTACCAAAAAGGTCCACTAGGGCTACCATACAATGGCGACAAGAATCTTATGATGACTTTTCTAAGGATTAATATGATCCCATTCCATCCAATTAACCTTAAGTCCATCATTCCTTTACTTTGAAGAATACCATTACGGCTTACAACTTCAACAATCTCCACTTTATCACTAAGTCAAGGTTTTCACATAAAAGACTCTGTTAATTACATTAAGGTCACATGTTATTCATAAATTCAATACTAACAGTTATAACACCATAAATCAAGACATCAAATATTCATAATCATATATACATCACGTTAGGGACACAAATCAAACAACACAAGACACCACATACTTCACCTTTAACTCATAATGCATGTCATTCTAGAAGCACCTAGAAACAACCGTAACATCTTCAAGTAATCTTATATACTATCATAACATCACCAATGTGATCAACATAGACTCATATAGCCAAGTAGGAATAACCAAGACTCAACTCCAACACTACACACATAATGTCAAAGGCATAGTCTAACATGGTAACCGAAGACAACTTGAATAGAAGAATACATATATGACTCCACATGTAGATAGATATTTTCATGCTTCACATAATCAAACTACAAGAATAGTCATATTACTTCAAGTAGTTCTCAACAAGGATAAGATCATCATATTACATATAGTACGCCGACAAGGCCAAATCAATTGCAAGTAAAACACATAAAACCACCACCAAAAGTGGACCATACAAATAACAATACGATTCAAGTATAAATAACATAAAATTAAAGTAAATAGGGAAGCATACCGCCACATCATCCTCAACAATTCAATCCAAAGTTAATTTACTCAATTCGATAACACAAGACCCTTACCTAAGGCCATAACCAACAATTAAATATAAAAACTACAATAATAAATGAAATAGGTCAAATAAATGTAAATTCATCAATCTAATACAACCTAGATATAAATTTACTATAATTATTACATTAATGAATAGACCACATAAAACTATATAAGAATTCATCAAGATTAGATCAATATCAAGTAACCCAAAACATAGTCAAAATATAGGATTAATCCAATTAATGGGTTCATAGGTAATTTAGAAAAAAATCATCGATACAATATCAATATAATCCATAATAGACGTTTAAAAACAATTGATTCAAGAACCCATGGTAGAATCATGAAATTGGACAATTCAACTTTAGAAACTTTGAAAACTTCTTGAGAATTGGGGCTCCTTGATGAAAAAAGTTTCAAGGATCAATATCCATACCTTGATGACACTAATTCTTCACTTTGATGAAGAATTTCCACTCAAAACGTCACCTCCAAGTTGTTCCTTGATTTTGGACTTCAATGGAGACTTTGAGATTTCTTAAGGGATTTTGTGGTTTTGGTTTGGAAGAATGAAATCTTCAATATGTTGAAAACTTATATACTCATTTAAAATACCCAATATACCCCTTAGGAACCTCCAAAGACTATTTTTGGAAGTGGGGTGAATTTTTAGCTTGGCAGTGAAACTGCACATAGGGACAACCACAGACGACTTCCCCATCGACGGGGCGTAAGCGCACTTACGGGCCGTGCTGTGAACTTTCGATGGGTTCAGTGTCTTGGAACATGTATACTTGCCACCTAGTCTAAGTATTTACCCACTCCCATAACCCACGGACCTTCGACCAAGCTATTGGCGGTCGATTGGCTTCCGTAGGTGAAGCTGTCTTGGGGATCAACTTGGGTCTTTCCTCAAGAACCTTTGGATGGTCCTTGGGGATAATTTCCCCGACGTTTCCAATTAAAGTAAGATCGTCATGATTTTAACACCTATCCCATAAATTTCATCTAAAATGAACACGTAAAACTCGACGAAACATGCTTAGAAACACAAGGTACTTTCAAGGCACATCTTTCGAACATCATGGGCGTTCTAGGATGTTTGACCTCCAAACTCCACAAAACTCGTTACACTGCATATACATGCTATAATAAATCATTTATAGACCTTAAAACCTCATGAATTACTCAATATCACATAAAACCACATATGAGGCACATAGGTGACTTAGTCGTCGAACGTCTTAGTTGTCCTTTGATTGACTTACAATGCACCTAATACTTTAGCTACCGCCTCTATAAAATATATTAGACCTATTAGGACCTTATATCATCAATACTAACATGTTAGTATCTAGTTCACCTAAGTTATTTTGGAGGTCTTACATGTTACTCCTCTTGTAGCTAAAAAGTTTGACATTTTACCTGATATTATGCATGAACATTTTATAGTGTCTAGCCGGTGGGTTAGTATGTTGTTGCAGAAGGGTGTCTACAAATTGTCCTATAATGTTTCCCAGAACTAGTGGAAATTGATATGCTTGATTCTGATATCATTTTAGGTATGGATTGGTTCCGTGCTTGTTTTGCCTCTATTTATTGTAGAACGTGGGTGGTGAAGATTAACTTTCCAAATGAACCCATTTTAGAGTGGAAGGGGGGAAATTATATTCCTAGAGGTTGTATCATCTCTTGTCCAAAAGCATGCAAAATGATCCCTAAAGGTTGTTTATATCATATAGTAAGAGTCCAAGATTTAGACTCCGAAATTCCTCCCATTGACTTTGTTCCTGTAGTGAGTGAATTTATGGAGTTCTTTCCTAATGATCTGCACAATTTATATCTGGTACGGGAAATTGATTTTGGTATCAATTTTCTATCAGATACAAATCCCATTTCAATACCTCTTTATTGGATGGCTCCGGCCGAATTGAAAGAGTTGAAGGCTCCACTCAAAGATATACTAGACAAAGGCTTCATTAGACCTAGTAGTTATCCATGGGGTGCTCCAGTTTAGTTTGTGAAAAAGAAGGATGGGTCCTTTAGAATGTTAATTGATTATCGCCAACTTAATAAGGTTGCTATTAAGAACAAGTATCCCCTTTCTCAGATTGACGACTTGTTTGATCAACTCCAAGGGGCAAGCTACTTTTCTAAGATTGACTTGTGATCGGGGTATCACCATCTTAGGGTGAGGGGTGAGGATATATCTAAGAGGAAGAAGATGCCGGTTACGTCTAGGGGGTGCTCCTCGAATGTGACATCTAATGTCCCAGTCGGTTGTATCTTTTTATCACAGTGCCAGATCAAAATTCCAGAATCCCTACACAACTTAAAAATCAAACAAGGAAAAGGGAAATTTGTGGAGGTATTGAATTCCATCTCGTGTATCTCTGCTAGCATCATATGCGCAAATTCAATATCCAACCCGGCTACTAATGCTGCAACCATGACTGCCCTATATCATGTGTGTTGGTTTTCAGCTTTCATGGGTAAGACTATGTTTTGAACCAACAACTGGAAGAATTTGTCCACAAAGTTTAGCGTGGTCTTCCAGATTCCCCCTCGGGGTGTTGTGACCCACTCTGCACGCTCTCCATCCGCAACAATGACTTTAGATAACCACAACATAAAAGCCTCCCACTTTTTAGCAATCCTCTAAAAGTCATCGCCCCGGACTATTTCCCACTGATAATTGAACTTTGCGGTGTTTATGGACAAATCTGGATGAACTTACATTTATACTAAAACACATGTACCATGGCACCCAAGACTTAAAAACAGTTATTTCCTACAAACTATGGGACCCTAGGACAGAACATACATTTAGACATAAACACGCAATTACGAGTAACACAATTAGACATAATCACTGTCCATTATACAAAGGGTGTTTACAGTTTTACTTCTAGCATACTTTTTGAGTAAACAAACCCCAAGGTCAAGATTCAACACCCGACTTCTTATATTAAATCTATGAATCAAAATTAAAAGTGAGGGGCAGTTTTAGTACTTCACAAGCAATGAGGAGTGGTGTGATTGTGTGATGGAACTACGCGCACTGAATAAGGACACCAAACTTGTGGGAATGATATGGTATAAGGTTTAGGAGGGAGGAAGTCAGAATTCAGGGGAATGGGATTTGGATGGTTTATGGGAGTGGAGGAGTGATTTGGGGGAATTGGGATGAGGAGAAACGGTTTTAGGTAAAAAATTCAAGTGAGAAATTAATTTGAATGGTGGGATTTTTAACTAAGGGAGTCTGGGTTTGGTCGACAGACTAGAGATTCGGACCCACGAGACCCCATTGACGGTCCGTGGATCGATTGAAGGTCCATCAATGGGGACCGTCAATCGCTGTTTGACTTAGATCAAATTGGAGACTTACCTGGGATTTACAAATGCCATTCATCGTCGGTCAATTAATTGATGGACCGTCGATGGGGACCCTAGAACTCTACACCAGACCATTTTCTGCAGATCTTGACATGAGCTCCTGTAGATGTAACAATAATTAGGCCATTCTTTCTTTATTTTCTTGACACTTTTTAGGCACGGACCTTATTCTATATCTAGCCAACAATAAACACAGACATTAACAACCAACTAAATCTGGTACAAGAAATCAAATAAAGAAAAGAAAAATACTTGACGGAAATTATAAACCTATGGCTGGCTAGATTTTACAGGTTGGGTCGCCTTCTAAGTAGCGCTTGATTTAAGATCGCGGTACGACGAAGGCCTCTTGATTTCTCAGGCTTCATAAAGATAATAGGCGTTAATCACTTGTTGCACACTCTCTGTATTTCAAAGATAAATCTTGATCCTCTGTCCATTCGCCTTGAACCTTGTTCCTAAATTATTCTCAAGCTCCTCCATTCCATGCAGGAACACTTGCTTGAGTAAAAATGGTACGGACCACTTGAAATAAGCATAACCTAGAATTCAATAGAAATTTAAGATCTCCAACTACAAAATCTCACTTTTAAATTATTTGATCATGTTACTTCTTTATCCCTTCTGTATACAAGACTACACTTTCATAGGCTTTTAGGCGAAAATCATCGAGCAAGTTCAAGTCATTTACCCTTTGGGTTGATGCAACACCCCAGTCAAAGTTAAGGTCCTTCATTGGCCACATGACTTTATGCTCTATCTCTACCAACAAATGGCAAGAATTCCCATATACATGTTGGTATGGAGACAAACCTATGGGATTCTTGTATGTGGGTTGTGAGAAAATATTCTTCTTCAAGAATGCGGTGACACTCTTGCTTTCATTTTTGGGGAGCGTAATTGCTTCCACCCACTTTCATACATAATCAACCACAACAAGAATATATTTCATCCCATATGAACTAACAATTGAACCCATAAAATCAATGCTCCATACGTCAAATAACTCGATTACCATGATTGGGTTCATAGGAAGATCTTGTCTCTTTGAAATCCCACCCTTTCTTTGGCAACAAACACAAGACTTGGCAAAATCATGAGAGTCTTGGTGGATGGTTTACAATAGTATCCACACAACAAAATTTTTGCGCAATCCAGACACCGCTATGATGCCCATCAACAGGGGATTCAAGGCACACATCAAGAACATTCAATATCTAAAACTTGGGTACAGAGTAACGAACCAAAACAACTACGATACAAGTATGACTCATCCAAAAGAACTTTATCATGCCTGAAATTCTTCCTTGAGTGAGATGACACATCCGGAGGTACCAAATCACTTGGAAAATAATTAGCAAAGTCGGCAAACCAAGGAATGAGGTAATGGGCTGCAGCCAATACCTTTTCATGTGGGAACATATCATTGATTTCTCCCTTTTTACCATGATTGGTCAAAGCTTCCTCCGAAAATCTGGACAAGTGATTGGTGACTTGGTTCTCTTTCCCCTTGCGATATTTCACCACGAAATCAAATTCTTTCAATAACATAAACCATATAATTAGTCGTAGTTTTTCATCCTTTTTGGACATCAAATACCACAATGATGCATGGTCCGTGTGCACTATGACCACAGTACCAAGCAAATAGGATATAAATCTATCTAATGCAAACACCACGAGGAGAAGCTCCAACTCCGTAACTTTATAATTCTTTTGGGATGCATTTAGAGCTATGTTTGAATTTTAATAGGGTAAAATATCTCATCTCACCTTTGGCCCCAATACCACATCAAGCGCTTCCCCACTAAAATCACACATGGCTTCAAACGGTTCCCTCCAAATTGGAGCAATGATGATGTACGCAGAGACCAACTTCTTCTTCAACTCTCCATATACTATCAAACAAGAGTCGTCCACGTCAAATTTACTCTCCTTTTGAAGTAGCTAGCACAAAGGATGTGAAATTTTCAAGAAATCTTTATGAACCTCTGGTAGAAACCTATATGCCCCAGAAAACTTCTCACACCTTTTATTAATATAGGTGGAGGAAGCTTTTCTATTACCTCCACTTTGGCCTTATCTACCTCAATATCTTTCATGGAAATATGTTGTTCCAACACTATTCCCTCTTTTACCATAAAATGACACTTCTCCCAATTTAGATCTACATTGTAATCTTCACACCTTTTGAGTACCTCGGCCAGATTGTCCGGGCATCTATTAAAAGAGTCACCAACCACCGAGAAATTGTCCATGAACACTTCAATAGTGTGCTCAACCATGTTAGAGAAAATCGACATCATGCAATGGTGGAAGTTTGATGGATCATTCCATAACCCAAATAGCATGCGTTTAAATGCGAAGGTCCCATACGGGCAAGTGAAGGTGGTATTCTCTTGGTCTTCTGAGGCTATAGAGATTTGATTATAGCCTGAGTACCCATCAAGAAAGTAGTACCATCCCATACCTGCAAGTCTATCCAGCATCTGATCCATGAACGGAATAACAAAAATTCCTTTTTTGTCCAAGCACTCAACTTCTGTTAATCCATGCAAAATCTCCAACCGGTCACCGCTTGCATCGACACAAGCTCGTTTCTTTCATTTTGGACCATAGTAATCCAATCCATCTTAGGATCAAATTGAACATAAAAAACCAACTACCTTCAGCAATAGGGTAGATGACTCCATCATCCAACCATTTAATAATCTCCTTCTTCAGTAGCTCTTGCATATGCAGATTAAATCTTCGCTGATTCTCGACACTAGGCTTATGATCCAACATGAGCTGAATTTTGTGAGAACCAATACAGAGGGTAATTCTGATAATATTTGCAATAGTCGACCCAGTAGCTTGCTTGACACTCTTTAGCGCTGCTACAAAACACTCAACTTGTCGCCAGATAAGATCTTCTTAATAATAACCAAAAGTGTCTCATACATACCCAAGAATAAATACCTCAAATGTAGGGGGTAGAGCCTTATGTTCCAATTTAGGTTCCTTTTCCACAGATGGTCTCTCTGGTTGAGTCTCACAATTTTTCATATCCATGTCTAACTTCTTAAGTGTTGGCTGATATTCGTACCTATCAAGTGACTCCACCAACTCATCATACCCTTCGATGAAATCACTCAAAGTTCATTATTAGTGTTTCTAATGCCTTAACACCCATTCTCTCATTGATTTTCACCTTTGAAGCACTCTCACTTCTAAAAGTTATAGCAGATACTGATTGGTGCTTTTCACTCTACTTCATAGACCTACAAATAATAAAATTTGCTTCTTCATTGTTAAGTATGAACTTTATCTGTCCTTTCTCCATGTAAACCAAACAAGCACACCCGGTTTCAAGGAATGGTGTCCCAACGATAATTTGAACCTCAAAGTCAACTTCACAATCAAGAATAATAATATCGGCTGGAAAAATGAATGACTCCACTTCCTCTAGCACACCGTGGATCACTCTAATAGGCCTCTTCACAGTTCAATTTCCATGAGAAACCACATCGTAGTTTGTTTGGGATCACCCATTATCATATTCTTATAAATGGACAATGGCAAGAGATTAGTGCTAGAACCAAGATCACATAGTGCCTAGGAAAAGTGCAATAACCTAATGGTCCAAAGGATAGTGAAAGCACCAGGATATTCCTTTTTTTTGCACAAGGGATCTTGTAGCAATAGCACTAGAATGTTAAAACTTATTGACATCCTCCAAACTCACATATATCTTCTTTGTAACCATATCCCTCATATACTTTTCATAACCAGGCATTTGCTCTAGAGCTTCTATCAACTATCATTGATGGAGAGGTTTTTTAGAATAGCAATGAACCTATGATATTTTCCTTATTTGGTCTTCTTTGATAATCTTTAAGAAAGGGAGGTGGAGGCCTGATCAAGGGAACAACTTTCTCAGTGACCACATCATCTTTCTCTGTCACATTCTTATGCTCTATAGTAACCTCTGTCACCTCATTATCTTTTCTAGCATTAATGTCCATCCCAGATGACATAGATGAATCAATTATTTTCTTGCTCCCTCGAGTAGTGACCGCCATACAATGTCAATCATTCTTTTGATTCTAGATTGTGTTGCTTGGAAGAGTGTCTGGTTGCCTAGGTTTCACTATGGTGGACAACTAATTCATCTGTATCTCAAGATGCTTCATTGACAGTACATGAACATAATCATTTTGGCCAATATTGAATAAGTCCTTCCTCATTTCTTTTACATTCTCATCAGTTGCATTGAATCTTCTCATCATCTTCTTCATTATATCCTCAATTCGTGCAAGATTACATCCAACATTCCTAGGGGCAGAGTCTCTTTTTTGAGGGGTAACCTAAGGTCCAACTCAATCATTTGAGTTGTTATAGTTGTTTCAGTTGTAATTATTGTCGTAGTTGTAGGTCCCAACCTGGACATAATGACCCTCTTGGTTGTAATTGCCATAGTTCTGACCTTTGTTTCCTTGACCTTGGTGACAATTATCCATGTTGGATCCTTAGGAGTTTTGTCAGAAACCCCCCGTCTGACCATTCACTACAGTCCCATCCTTTTCATAATAATACTCCTCCACACGTGGTGGAGGTCTAGTCAAATAGTTCACCACATTCACCTTCTTTGCCCCTCCAGTCACATGTTTTAGCACCAAGCCTATCTCAGTTCTGGTCTGCGCCACATCTTCACGAATCACATTTGTGGCTTGGTGGTTTGTAGTTTGAACAGCGAAGGTGTTTCTCCTAGTGTTTAACTTCCAAGCTTTGTTGTTTTAAGATATCTTCTCCATTTTCTCGATAATCTATGCCCATGAGCATTCGCCATACGTACCTCCTACAATAGTATCAAGCACGACCTTGCCATTTCCATCATTCCCATGATAAAAGTACTGATTTAGCTACTCATGATCAATACGGTGATTTGAAGCACCTCTCATGAAGGAAGTGAACATATCCCAAGAGCTACTCACAAACTTTGAAGGTTGAGATACAAAGTTGTTGGCCTGTTCTTCTTGTTCACCTTCTAGGACACTGGAAAGAATCTTGATAAGAATGTGTCTGTCAACTGATACATGTATATAGAGAGTTGTATAGGAGCTCATTGAACCATATAGCAGCATCTCCGGTCAAGGATAGAGGGAACACCCTCAACCTAATGTCATTTATATTCTAGTATGGTCGACCTATGCATCTTTTAGAGATATAATTTAGCTTATCTATGTGAATATGGGTTATCCGTTGGCAACCCTGTTAGTGAACCTATCATTGTAAGCATCTGCATCAAGCTACTGGTTACTACAAACGTATTCCCTGGGCTAGAGGTGGGAGGACAAAAGGTCCATCAGACTCGGTGATATTTATATTGACCCTTCCATTATAACTCAAACGTGCTCCTTGAAGGTTTTGGGGCCGTATTGCTTCTCCCAATTTGTTATTTGGTAGAATCTGATTGATCTCATTTACTTCCCATAGAGGTTGCAGCCCTACTTCACAACTTAATGCTCCCCCAATAGGAACAATTCAGACGTCTTGAGTATTCATTCTACACAAGGTTCTACCCAATTCTAAATCGTAAGTAGTGAGTGGATAGCCTCTTTTATGTGTACTTGGTATATACTAGAGTAAGAACTTGAGAGATGTCAAAAAAAAGGAAAATTAGTAAATATTTTACAAAATTTCAATAATGCTGTTAAACTTAATCTAAAAGCCTTATTCCCCGACAACGTCACCCAAATTTGATCAAATTACACCTCTCTAAATAAGAATGAGTGATTTTTTAACAAGTAAAGAACTCAACTGGTAGGCTGAGTTTGATACCACGAACGATATGGTTTAGACTTAAGTTTAACCAACAATTATATTCATTTGGTCAAGGTATTTCTAAAACAAGTAAGGGGGCGGGGGCTTTGTGAAACAAATTCCTATTATTACGTAATTATCAATTAAGCAAGAGTTTACTTTGGCTGTTATGAATATGAGAAAGTAACTAGAGTATACGTGTTCCCACAAGCTCATAAAGCGAATATAATAGTAATAGCAATCTCTTCCGAGTAGATTACATAAAAAGTGATAAGTGATGTATCTTTAAATCCTTGGTCCGACATCTAAAGAATTTCACCCCTCACCTTGGTTCGGCTATGCGTGTATAACTTTCTAACCCTTGCCTTTACCTCATAGTAGACATCTCATCGATGTATAACTTAGTTTTAAACCACGCACCAACACTAGTGTAATACTCCAAAAATTAACAGCCTACTCTATAGACCCACATGAGGTTCTAAGGGTTGTAAAACTATTTTAAGGTCAATAATAATGAATAAAATTCATTTAGGAAGTTTTATAGCCAAGGCATCAAAGAAAGACCTTGACATCCGGAAACTAGCTAAATTGAACTAGTTGACATCCCCATGTTTGGTGAAGGTTTTGGAGGGTCATATAAAGTCTAAAACTTGTAAAAAGACTTTAAATATATGAAATATAGTATAAATGGTCCAAAAGTTCAGTAACGATGCCCCAAAGACCCCCGAAGGGTCCTTGAGGAGGGCCCGAACATGGGCAAGCAGGATGCCAAAGTAGCCTATGCGCAGCTAACACGAGAAGGCAGAAAAGTTGACTCACGACACGAGGTATATGATAGGCTTGATTCCTTAACCCAGATTTCAAAAATAAAATGTGAAATTGACCCCGCAACGCGCAGCCACTTCCCAGATTTGTTGGTGTCGTATTTTAATCATTTTGACTTCACAAAAATACCCAATTCTGTGAGCGGTCTTTTGGGAAAATGTAGGGGGTGACTATATATTGATTGATTGTTATTTTAAGTCATTTTTACCCACTCCAAATCAAAAACCCAAAAGCTCTCATCTCTCTCTACTTTCTCTCTCCCTAAATCCCCCATTGAAGAAGCAAGAAAGCTTAAAGAAGAGACCAATTTCTCTAGGATTTCACTTGACTTTCGTGGATTAAGATTCATTAACTTAAAGTTTCTTCACTCTTAGGATTCATTTCCCAAAGTGTTCCTTTCAAAGTTGATTTCTAAATCACCCAATTCCAAGGGTTTTATTCTACTAATGGGTGTTCTTCTAAACTTTAAATTGATGATTTATTATGATTAATTGTGATTTCTTATGACTAATTAAGTGTATATTGTAGAGTAATTGATGCTAATTAAGTGAAATTCGTGTGGATCGTGTTCGTTTCCCCCATTCATCAAATCTCGGATTAAGCTTATAAATTAATGGAGGTTGAGGAATTATTGATTGTTAGACTTGTTTTATCTGTGCTAATTCATTCTTAAATTGCTTAGGGTAAAGTATTGTTTGGATTGAATCTATTTCTTGAAGAATTCATGATGCACTTTTCTCCCTTAATCCTAGGTTATGAACTGAAGTTAATTTCGATAGTTATGATATAATTGACATTGTTATTTTTTATTTACTATTGAATGATCATATTACACCCATCGTTGGGTTGAATTGAATGGTTGATGGTATACCTTGGATGATGGCTTGTGAAGGAGATTGGGTAAGTCTTTATGATACTAACCTTTACTTCAATCATGATTACTTTTGTTTACTGATGAAGTTATATTGAAGTATACCTTATGATAGTTTATTAGGACTGGTATGATGTTGATATGTCTTGTGAGTTGTTGTCTAAGAAGTAATGATATAAGGTTGGTGATGAATTGTGTATGTGCCTTATTATGATATGGATGTGTAAATGTGCTAACCTCACATGTGTGAGTTGTATTGAATGGACAATACTCATAAAATTCCTATTGAGTTATGACTATGACTATATAAGGGGTAGACCTATATGACCTAAACTAAGTTATGATCATTAATGAAAGACATTTCAAAAGGGACTCTAGCTTAGCACGAGTGAACTAGAAGTGATGAGTGTCCCTTTAAACTTAGGGAAGGTAAGTTCACTATGTACTCATGAGATTGGAGACTATAATGCATGTAGAATAAAGAAGGTCCCAAATACATCTCCTAGTTCTTGACTATGTTTCCCCCCCATAGGAATACTAGCTAGTGGATCCACATAGATGTTATGTTTATGTTTCGGTACTACCTTGGCTCCACCTTCTTTCAGTGTATTGTTCCATGATATCGGATTCTAAATTGGCTCATGTGGTCTATGTAGGTTAAGGAAAGATGTTACCCAAAGGTAAAATGAAGTAAGAAAGTGAACTCTAACTAGGATGACATAAAGGGCTTGGCTTAGTCTAGGTAGGGGTATGGGACTCTACCTATACATTGCACTAGTTACCCTTGAGGGAAGTCTTAGAAAGATGTTGTTATGTACTTATATTCTTATAAATGTAAATGGTATGTATATTTTGATCTTACATGTTAAGGGAACTATGTGATATTGCTAAAAGTATGATGATATCTACTCTTAATTACATAGTATGTAAAGTTAGGCATTGCTTCTAGTTCTTGTTGGGTTTACTTGATTGAGTGAGGTTATGAGGCCTTACTTAGTCATTGCACTAGTTAATTTAATGGGATAGTATGAGTGATTGTCTTTATTAGGTAATGAAGTTATGAACTCTACGGCATGCTTGTTGATATTACAACGTGACGATAGAGTTATCTTGATGATGTGCTCAATTTATGTGGATATGCATGTTGACTTGACTAGACATAGTATTGTTGGTCTTGTGATGTATATGGTATTGACTTAAGGAAGATGTGCTTATTGACTTGTGTTGGTTCTTGAATATGTATAAGACTTTTCACAGTAACTTGGCATGCTTTTATCAAATAATCCCTTTTAGCATGATTAGTATGTTGTGTGTGCATATGTGCCCATACTTAGTATAAGTGATGTGCTAACACAATTTCTCCCTTTGTTCCAAACATTTAGGTTTCTGTCATGAGGAGATTGTGGCCATTTGCATGGAAGTCTTGAAATCATTCCCGAAGTGGGTATGTCCTCAAGTCCGAGGATGATGCCTTGTTATTAATCGAGCTATGTTTCATTGTTGTAGTCTAAAGACGATCATTTCCTTCTACTTGTTCCAATATATTGTTGTAAGCCATATGTGGGATTTATACATTGTGTAAGGGCTTATTCCCATGTTGATTCGATTCCATTTAGATGGTTTAATATGAGACATCCTTTTTAAGATTATGTTATGTATCTTATATATATGTGTGCCATTAAAGTAGAAGACTATGTAATTTTCTTATACGAAGGGTCTATGTATACTCGATATGAATATATTATCTGTAAGTGAGAGTTCTAATTAAACCTTTTGAAGTAGTGTAGATGAAAAGTTCTAAAAAATTTTCTGCATTTTTAACCTATGAATGTAATGATGAATGTTAATAGGCTAGTATTAGTCCTCTCCAAGGGCGACGACGCCGATTACGTCTATGGGGTGCTCCCCGGATGTGACAAACTTGGTATCAAATCATGAGGTTGAATTTCTTTAGAAAAGATGTCTCGTTAAACCACATCAATGTAGATTCTTATTCATAATTGTGAAGCCTCCACACCTATGAATGAGAGACTATGTGCTGTTCAAAAACTCTCATTTTCTTGAAATCCAATGTCGTGCCTCTAGAATATTATTATGTGTTTTCACCTAAATATTGTATCGTGGTTAAAGGTATGAATACTCAAAGGGAATCGACAGAAGGGACGAAGAAGGCAGAGCTAATAACAACCAAACTCCTCCGCAAGACAACCAAGTTCCTCTACTTGAAGAAGTTTCTATAGGGGATCAAGTTTCGGTTGTTCCTCTACTGTTGACTGATGGAGACCTAAGGGAGGCTTTTCTCAATTTGGCCCAATCCATGACCTCTTAATCCAATCCCATCACTTCTCAAGTCCAAGCCATGATGGCCAAAGTGAATAGGGAGATTGAACCCTGAGTGCCTCAACATTCTAGCATCACGACCTCTTATTTGAGAGAATTTACTAGAATGAACCCACCTATGTTCTTTGGTTCAAAATCGGATGAGGACCCTCTATATTTCCTTGATGAGGCATATAAGATTCTCTAGTTATGGTTGTGACCTCAATTGAGAAGGCTGAGTTGGCAGCCTATTAACTCAAAGATGTGGCCCAAACTTGGTACATGAAATGGAGGGATAATAGGACACTAAGAGTTGGTTCGATGAGTTGGGAGATCTTCAAGAAGGACTTCCTTGATAGGTTCTTTCCTTGAGAGTTGACGGAAGCTAAGTGGAAGTATTCATCAACCTTCGTCAAGGAGATGTGAGTGTACTTGAATATTCCTTGAAATTCACCAAATTGTTCAAGTATGCTCCATCCTTGGAGTCTAACAAAGGAATGAGATGATTCATTTTCTTACGGGGGTGTCTGAGACTTGGTTGAGAAATGTCATTAGGCTATGCTTCATGATAATATGATATCTCTTGTGTCATGGTTCATGCTCAATAAGTTGAAGAAAGTAGGCTAAGGAGGAAGAGTAGGAAGGCCAAGAGGGCCAATTCTTTGAAGCTGGTTTTCAAAAGGTAGGCTTGACATTCAAGACAAGCCTAGTTTCAAGAAAAGGTTTTCTAATCAAGTCCCTTCCAAATTTCCCAAGGCTCGTGATGATAGGGTGTCTATTTCTGAGTCTCAAAAGCGAAGAGGTACAAGCTCACCAAGAAAGAAACCAACTTGTGGAAATTGTGGCAAGAAGCATTATGATGATTGCCTTGTTGGGACGGACAATTGCTTAGGGTGTGGCAAGAGTGGCCACAAGGTTAGGGATTGCCATAATTTGAAGGTGCATGAAAAATAATGTTGGCAAGCTAAAGCTAGTTGTTCTAATAAGGATTGTTCAAAGAAGAATTGCTTTTATGATCTTCGTTCTAGGGGTGAACAAGAGAGTTCTCCCAATTTGGTGACCAAAATGTCACAAGTATTGTCTATTAATGCATATTTTTACTTAATCCGGGTTCTACATTATCTTTTGTTATTCCCTTGATAGCTAGGAAGTTTGATATTTTGCCCAATGTCCTTAATGATCCTTTTATGGCAATTACTCCAGTAGTGGAAGGGGTGGTTGGAATGAGGGTATATAGGAATTGTCCTATAAAATTGACCAATAGAGTTACTTATGTTGAATTAGTAGAAGTTGATATGATTGATTTTGACGTCATTTTGGGGATGAATTGGTTGTTCGATTGGTTTGCTTGCATTGATTGTAGAACAAGAATTGTCAAGTTCAATTTTCCAAATGAAATCATTTTGGAGTGGAAAAGGGGAAATTCTAGTACTAGAGATCATATTATTTTTTGTCTTAAGGCTTGTAAAATGATATTAAAAGGGTTTTTATACCATATTGTAAGAGTCAAAGATTTAAACTCCAAAAATCCTCCCATTGAGTCAGTCCCCGTACTAAGGGATTTTATGGAGGTCTTTCCTAATGTTCTTCACGGAATCCCTCCTGAATGGGAAATTGATTTTGGTATTGACTTACTGCCGGATACCAATCCAATTTCATTTCCTCCTTATCGGATGGCTTTCGCTGAATTGAAAGAGTTGAAGGCTCAACGCAAGGACTTACTAGACAAAGGCTTCATTAGACCTACTATTTATCCATGGGGTGCACCAGTATTGTTTGTGAAGAAGAAGGATGGTTCCTTTAGAATGTTCATTGGTTATCGCCAACTCAATAAAGTTACTATTAAGAATAAGTATCCTCTGCCTGGGATTGACGACTTGTTTTATAAACTCCAAGGGGCAAGCTATGTTCTAAGATTGGCTTGAGATCGGGGTATCACCAACTTAGGGTGAGAGGTGAAGATATTTCAAAAAAGGCTTTTCAAACTAAATATGGTCACTATCAGTTCCTAGTAATGTCCTTTGGTCTCACTAATGCCCTTGCGGCATTTATGGACCTAATGAATAGGGCGTTTCGAAGTTACCTAGATTCATTTGTCATTGTTTTCATTGACGACATCTTTGTATATCTGAAAAATGAGGGTGCACATGGACCATTTGAGAGTAGTTTTGCAAGTGCTTAAGTAACACCATCTATTTGCCAAGTATAACAAATGTGAGTTTTGGTTGAGGTTGGTGGGGTTTCTTGGTCATGTCATCTCTAGTGAGGGAGTTGAGGTTGAATCAAGGAAAACCGAGGCGGTGAAAAATTGGTCGAGACCATTTACTCCAATAGAAATTAGGAGTTTTTTGGGTCTAGCGGGTTATTATAGGAGGTTTGTTGATGACCTTGCGTCCATTGCTTCTCTCTTGACTATCTTTACCTAAAAGAGTGTGAAATTTGAGTGGTCGGAGGCATGTGAAAGAAGCTTCCAAAATTTGAACTCTTTCTCTTGTATTGACCCTACCAGCGGGTACTAAAGGTTTTGTGATATATATTTTGATGTATCCCAAGTGAGATTGGGGTGTATTCTTATGAAACCTGGAAAAGTAGTAGCCTATGACTCTAGAAAACTTAAGCTGCATGAGAAGAACTGTCCAACTCATAATCTTGTGTTAGAGGTTGTGGTATTTGACTTAAAAATATGGAGGCATTACTTGTATTGCTTTCATGTTGATGTTTATACCGACCATAAGAGTCTGCAATATGTGTTTACTCAAAAATTAAATCTCCGACAAAGAAGGTTGTTGGAATTGTCGAAAGATTACGATATTACTGTCCTCTACCATCACAGAAAGTCTAATGTGGTTGCGGATGCTCTAAGTCACATGAACATGGTTAGTGTGTGTCATGTAGAAAAATCCAAGAAAGAGCTAGTGAAAGATGTTCGTAGGTTGGCTCGTTTGGGTGTTAGATTAGAAGATTCACCAAATGGTGGTTTTATGGTTCATAAGTGTAACACCCTAAAATGAACTAAAGTGAACTAGAGCTTCGTGAATTTTTCTTGAGTTAATTTTTTGTTAAACAGAGTTATAATGACGTCCTTAGAAGTGTGTGAAGTTAGTAGGTCAAACGTCCAAGAACGTCCATGACGTTTAGAAGGTGAGCCTTAGAAAGTTCTTGTGTGTTCTCATGTGTTTGAGTGAGTTTTACGTGTTCATTTTGTTTGAAATTGTTGTGCTATGATCGTAATACCTAGACTACTATATATTAGGGTTTAACATCCTAGTACGACCCCAACCAGGATCCACGAAGGGCCCTAGTAGAGGACCCCATCTCTTGGAAAGAAGTTGTCAAGCAGTCCCCAAATGACGACCACAAGGGACGGTCCGTTTGTGAACAAACGGTCCGTCGACCTTGGGCATCAACTGGACCTGCAAAGAAAGCAAGCCTGCACAATATAGGCCAACTCCCAACCAACGAACTACCACCAACGAGACGTTGATGGACAAATGGGCCGTTGGTTTGAGCTGTCTATGAAGCTGCCCAAAAGGCTGTCACTTTCCTGTGTTGACTTGAGGTGTTTGGTAAATCCACCCAAAGTTCTTTATGAACCTAGGAAATTATATTTAGGATCTTTTAGGTATATTAAGGTGTTTTAAACCCTAAGACTTAATTTTAGACTTCATTGCAAAAAAACAAAACCCATCTCTCTTTAAAGACTCTATCAAACTCCATAGAAGCTAAAACTCAAGAAGGAGATAGGAGGGTTATGGGTGGAAGTTTCTTCATCAAACATCTGTGGGTTTTCTTATATTTGAGGTATTATAGTCAACCTTTAACTCTCTTCCATTCAAGGAGTCCTTCTAATATATTTTCAAAAGGTTTTCAACCCTAACTTCTTCTATCTTTAATCTAAATATGGTTCTTGCATAAAAATGTTTTAAATGATTCAAATATTATGTTTCTAATGTTGGTTGGTGATTTTAATTCTAAAACTTCAATGAAAACAGGTTAAAGCTTTTTATCAATTTTTGGCTTAAAGAATGACTTGAACGAACATGATTTTAGTAGTCTTTGAGCTTTAGTTTCCTTTTGTTGATATTGATGTTTAGATACTTCCCTAAGGGCTATATTATGTTTAAATATTGAGTAAAATATTATAGGTGATTGAATCTTTGATAAATGGTGAGTTGGTTATGTTGTTTCGCCCTATTTATGAAAAGCTCTTGTGTGGCATGGTCCACCTTCTTGGTGGCAGTGTTTAGTTTATGATTTGGATATACTTGGTATGTATTGTACGTGTCTCCTTGAAGGCATAATGTTTTAAATGA
Source organism: Solanum pennellii (assembly GCF_001406875.1). Lineage (NCBI taxonomy): Eukaryota > Viridiplantae > Streptophyta > Magnoliopsida > Solanales > Solanaceae > Solanum > Solanum pennellii. Next base: position 36,480,184 of record NC_028644.1, read on the forward strand.
ATTTATAATGAATATGGTATTTTTAATGTGTATTATGAAGCTTAAATTACATTTTTTGCTTAGATTATGCCTAAATGAAGTAAGTGTAAATGTTGATCAAGTTAAAGTGTGTAATGTGATTAATGAAGGTCTAAGCATGTAAAGAAGTTAATTTAAACGAAATGATGTTTATATGAAAGGTGTGTTCACATGTACACAGACACACTTTTAATGAATTAATGAATGAAGTTAAAGAATGCGAATGAATAGGGGAGTTTTGGGTTGAACACTCTTCTTGAGTTGAGATGATGTGTTTAGTAGCAACCTCATTGTCTTCCAAGAGATTTCTAAGATAGGTAAGAGGATGGATACCCTTCATGAGTTGAGATGTGGTGTCCACTAGTTATCCTTAACCTATAGTCTATAATGTTGATAATCCGTGGGGAATAATGCTTAGCGCCGAAAGAATATGAGGAAGAGTGGTTACACTTCTTGAGTTGAGATGTTGTATTCCAATGCACCTCTTGAGATGAGTACTCCTCGTTAGTAGAGAATGAGTTACTTAGTATCAATCTCCTTATCCCTTAACTCTAGGCCTACATAGGTGTGGCTATTGGGAAAGCCATGTAAAAGCTAAAAGAAAGACCTCACTCTAGGATAGTGGGGGGACCCTCCTCCAATAAGGGGATTTATCAGGATTCCATGTATAGCTTTCAAGGTCTATGTCGGTTAAGCTAATCCCCACAAAATTATTTTGAGTACTAATTCTTCAAAAAGAGTTTACTACTTATTGTAGGTAGTGGAATGAGACGTTATTTATCCATTGCACTAGGTAAGCGTTCCGAAAGGGAAGTCTTGGTGAGTCATATGAATTTAAAGTACTAAGTCTTCTAAAAGAGCGTACTACTTAGGTTTTGTAGTGTAATGGGACACCATCTATCGATTGCACTAAGTAGGCATTTCGAAAGGGAAGTCTTGGTGTGTCTTAAATGAATTTAATTAGCTAAGTCTTCTAAAAGAGTGTACTACTAAGAGTAGGTGGTGGAATAGGACACCATCTACTGATTGTACTAAGTAGGCATTCCGAAAGGGAAGTCTTAATGTGTTTTTTGAGTGTTCTTCTAATGTTTTGTCATTGAGTGGGTACTTGTTTTAACGAGGCGAGTAAGCCTAGAGGGGGTAGTTTTGGGAATCACCTACTTGTGTATTAAAGGAGGTGTATGGGTGTTTCCTTCATGTCTTACCTTGGTTAGTCTTAGGATAACCTTAGCTAGGGAAACTTCTATGGAAATGATTTAACTTCCTATTGGCTTGACTTTGGAAGTTCACTGTTATGGGATTAAGATAGTTCGGTGTAATGCTAAAAAATAAACTCACTGTAACATTTTGGTAACTCTACTGTAAAATGGTTCTTTTGCTAAAATTACGGAAATCCTTCTCTAAGTGTTAAATGATGATCTATATATTGTTTTACATCTATATTCATGAATTTTTTTGACTTAATTGTCATGGAAGTGTATTTTTACTAAAATGTCCCTTTTTGCATGTTTTTGCATAAGCCATACTTAGTACATTATTTGTACTAACGCCATCCCTTTCTATGCTCTATAAGTAGAGGTTTTGGAAGCAAGGTTGAAGTCTAGAAGGCAAAGCTTGGGAAAGATTCTCTAAATACAAAGTATGTCCTCATATATCAGAGGGCATAGTCCTATTTCTTAGTTTCTTTAATTAAAGACTTATTATGTATTAAACGGTCGTGTCCCTAAGATATTATGTCGTGTCTTCAAGTTTATGTTGTGACAATGAGATTTTATTAGTTTAATTCCACACTACTTTTCATTTTTTATGCAATGAATGATAGTAAAAGGGGCTTGTACAAGATTTCAAAGGATCAAGTACGCCTTAACCCGATCCAAGGGATCTCCCTGATTTCTAGGCGGTACTTTCGGGTTGTCACAAATATGGTATCAGAGAATAAGGTTATGGAAAATAGTTTAGGGTCTAAAAGTCTCGCAAGCCATGTCTAGTAGATTCTTGTTCATTGGTGTGAGTCGCGACATATCTATGTATGAGAGATTATAGGACGATAGAGTTTCACTTTCTTCATTTCTCTTGTATCGTGACATAGAACTTAACTCCATAAGATCTCTCTCTTCTTCTCCTTTGTCCGGTGACTTTCTAGATGTGATTGCTTGGAAAAAGAGATATTTCTATGTTCGAGGGTGAAAAAGGTGAGTTTTGATGCTTATGATGGTTTTGTGTCTAAAAGAGTAAATTTGAAGATTAGTTTTGAGGATTGTAATGTGATGTCAGTTATAGCTATGTGTGACATATGAGTTGGATGTATTATGATGTGAAAGTTTATGATGGTGTAGTTTTAAGCACGGTACGAGTTAGAATGGTTAAATGCATTCCTTTTTGTTGAAACTGAGATATCTTATCATTGTGTATGATGATAGTAGAAAATTTAAGGTTTAAATTTGAGGAATTTTGTAAGAAAAAAGGAATTTTCATTTCATGAGGTTGAGCTATTAGGTATCTAAGAGTTGAATGAGGTTATGTTTTAGAGAGTTGATCTAAGATTGAATCCCAAGAGGAGAGTGTTATGCTGACTTGTAAGGTAAATGTTTAGTCTTGATGTGCATGTGTTGAGGGTAGTATGAGTTCCTACCTTGTGAGAGGTATAATGGTACTTTGAAGAATGAGGCCTTGAAGATGGCTTAACCCTAAGTGGGGAAGGATGAGTTGAGTGAAGAGGTAGTTGATTCCTTATCTCTTCTTCTATCCTTTTTCAAGCTTGAGACCAAAATCCTTGGTAGTTTGTATGAGTAGCATTTTTCTTTATATGAGTTCCTTTGATTGTATAAGGTCTTATATGCTCTTGATTATATCATGATTACATTCAGAAAATTGGTTGTCAACCTATATTTTTCATCCTAAGGCTTAGCTAATGATATTGCTTAATTGCATCAAAGTTGTGTTATCATGTTATAATGTGAGCTAGTATGATGTTGTCTCTCATGTTGTTATGCTTTCATGTTTGAATTGCTTGAAAAATGAATTAATGGCTTTTTTAGCATGTTTAACTGTTAAGATTTTGTGATCACTGCAAAGAAGTTCAAAATTTGAGAAATTGCATTTTTCATGAACCATGGTTTCAATGCGTTGAAGAATGGTTGTGATTAGCATGTTTAATGTTGGAGAAGGTAGTTCCTCCATAAATTAAGAATAAGGGTGAATTTTGAAATGTGAAAGTTGTTACAAAGTGATTGTGTTTAAAAGTTTTTAAAAGTGTGAAATTGTGCTCCTTGTTAGTTTGTTCTTTGATTATGAATGTTTGAACATGATTATAATGTGTTATGTGTTTCTAATGGAGTCCTTGATGGTCTTAAATTGTGTAGTGTCATTCGAGGACAAATGTTATGCCAAGTGGGAGAGAATGTAACACCCTAAATCGAACTAAGGTGAACTAGAGCTTCATGAATATGTTAAAATGAGTTATAACAATGTCCTAAGAAAGTGTGTGAAATTTGGAGGTCAAACGTCCAAGAATGTGACGTTCGGAAGGTGAGCCTTAGAAAGTGCTTGTGTATTCTCATGTGTTTGAGTGAGTTTTACGTGTTTGTTTTTTTTTAAACTTGTTTGAGATGTTCCTAAGAACTAGATGACTACGTATGGGGGTTCAACGTCCGGGTAATACCACACCTAGGACCCATGAGGGTCCATATAAGAGGACATCATCGCATGGAAAGAAGCGGCCAAGCAGTAACCAAACGACAGCCACAAGGGATAATTCGTTAGTCAACAAACGGACTGTCAATCTTGGGCATCTACTGGATCTTCAAGGCAATAAATCCTTCACAGGATAGACGCCAAATCCCAACCAACTAACCACCGCCAGCGGGCCTTTGATGGAAAAACGGTTCATTGGTTGGGGTCGTCTGTGAAGCTGCCCAAAAAGTTGTTGCTTTCCTGTTTTGATTTGGGGTGTTTAGTAAATTCACCCCAATTTTTTATGAACGTAATAATTTATATTTAGGGTCTTTTACGTGTATTAAGGTGTTTCAAACACTAAGACTTAATTTTAGACTTCATTTTCTAAAACCCAAAACCCCTCCCTCTTAAATGACTCTATAAAACTCCATAGAAGCTAAAACTCCAGAAGGAGCTAGGAGAACTGTGGGTGGACGTTTATTCATCAAAAGTCCGTGGGGTTTCTTATATTTGAGGTATGGTAGTCATCCTTGAACTCTATTCCATTCAAGGAGTCCTTTCTAATAAATTTTCAAAAAGGGTTTTCAACCCTAACTTCATCTATCTTTAATTCTAAATATGGGTCTTGCATGAAAATATTTTAAATGAATAAAATATGATGTTTCCAATGTTGGTTGATGATTTTAATGCTAAAACTTCAATAAAAATTTTTTAAAGCTTTTTATCTATTTTTGGGTTAATGAATGGGTTGAATGATAGTAGTCTTTGAGCTTTAGTTTCCTTGTGTTTATATTGATGTTTAGCTACTGCCTTATGGGCTATATTATGATGAAATGTTGAGTAAAATATTATAGGTGATGGAAGCTTGAATAAAGGGTAAGTTGTTTATGTTGTTTAGCTTTATTTATGAAATGCTATTGTGTGGTATGGTCCACCTTCTTAGTGGCGGTGTTTACTTTATGAATTTGGATATACTTGGTATGTATTGTAAGTGTGGCTTTGATGGCCTAATGCGTGAAATTAAGTGATAATGAAGATGGTTCTTGTTATGTGTATTATGAAGCTTCATTGTTTTGCTCAGATTATGCCTAAATGAAGTAAGTGTACATGTTGAGCATGTTAAAGTGTGTAATGTGATGAATGTAGGACTAAGCATGTATATAAGTTAATGTAAATGAAATGATGTTTATATGCAAGGTGTGTTCACATGTACACACACACACACAATTTGAATGAATGAATGTATGTAGTTAAAGAATGCGAATGAAAATGGGAGTTTTTGGGTGAACACTCTTCATGAGTTGAGATGAAGTATTTAGGTAGCAACCTCATTTTATTCCAAGAGCTTTCTAAGATAGGTAGGAGGATGTAGTCCCTTTGTGAGTTCAGATGTGGTTTCCACTAGGTATCCTTAAACTATAATATATAATGTTTAGAAACCGTGAGGAATTATGCTTAGAACCAAGAGGATATGAATGTCACATCCCAAAACCACACCGTAGAAGTTAGGGACAATCTCGAATTGCAACCGGTTTACTTGACCTGTCGGAAGTATTGTAAAAGCCCTACATATCATTCATCGCATATGCATAATGAAAAGTAGTTCTGAATTAAAACTTTTCACAAAACATGTCATAGTCTTTAAGAACTCTTTCATATAAAATCATAATAAATACTAAGTCTTAGTCTCATCAATCTTAGACACGAGAATACTTGGGACATGACACATACACATTACGAATATAGAAATACTTAGTCTATTACAATACTATGAATGGAAAAATAAAAGACATCTATGCTCCCGAGTCAAATCAGGACATACTTCAACTTCTCTTGAATGATACTACGTTCCAAGTCTTCCTTCCCAAATACTCATCACCTACCAACAAGAATAGAGATAGATAAAAGCATGGATTAGTACAACCACATGTACTAAGTATGGCATAATGCATAAAAATCATGAAAACAGAAATTTATTGGAAATATGCATGTTTTCATTTAAATATCATACTATAGTCATATGAACAACATTTAAAAACTTAGAAACACATAAGATAACATTTAATAGATTAAACACATTTTTTGACCAACTTTACAGTGAGCAAATTTCACTGTACAGTGAATTACTTTACTATTACAGTGAAGTACCTCTTCATGCCTTTTCACATTCCCTAGCATGTAGTATGTTCACTAAAAGCTATCTTAAGACTCACTTAAGAAACACAATGAGAGACCGTCCATATAACCTCCTTAAGCATGCCTAACTGACCCTCAAGACTACTTATAACAAGATACATACACACTTACAAGACATCATACATAGGAACATGAAATTTCCTCTACCAAAGGTGATTCTAAGTCTCACTTGAGTGACTTGTGAAATGAATGCCCATACAATCACTTATACACACACTTAAGAGATTCTATAGACTACCTATGATAGAATCATTCTCTCTTAATACATCAATATATAGATAATATGACATTCTTTTACAAAAGGCTATCAAAAGACCTACTTAAGTAAATAAAGAAGATAACGTCCATGATTGACCTCTTCAAGACTCCCAAAATATTCCTTAAGACTACCTAAGTTTAGATCATATATACATATTCAACCATTTTTCCTTAACTAGAATCATTATAAAGACTCATCTAGGTAAGATACAAAGTGACCATTCCTATGTCCCCTTCAAACCTTAACTAGACAACCCTTAACTACTCTAGATAAGGACTTATTCATTTAACATACTTTCTTAACTTAACTCATTACAAAGCCGATTGTGCAAAGTCGAGATTGCGTCCCATACCTCTACCTATACTTCATAAAAATTCTCTAATGCTAATAGGTAATCCATATGATGATAATAGGCAATAACCGACATAGACCATGATAGAAAGATGTGGAATCTGAAGTTCTAACCTACTTCGATGAGGGTGTTTAACTTGCCAATGGTAGAACTTAGACACATCCCGTTTAGGCACATGGTTAAGGATATTAAAGGCATGCTTTGTAATCTAGTATCATTCTTTAACTAGAAAGCATTCCCTTACCATACTCACTCGGTGCTATCCTTCGTTATCATAGAATAATTTACATTTAAGGTACATATAAAGGGGTTTCATATCAAGTTAATAACACAATCACATTTACCCTACCAAAGAATGGTCCACTAGGGCTACCTAACAATGTCAACAAAAAGCTCATCATGACTTTTATAAGGATTAATATGATGTCGTTCCAACCAATTAACCTTCAGACTATCATTCCTTTAATTTGAAGGATACCATTACGGCTTACGACTTCAACATTCATAACCTTACCACTAGGTTCAAGGTTTCACGTAGAAGACCCTCTTAACATCATTTAAGGTTACATGTAATTCATACATATAAGAATAAGAGATTTAGCATCCTAAGTCAAGACATCACATATTCACTTTCATACATGTATCAAGTAAGGGACACAAGTCAACCAAGACAAGACACCACATACTTCACTTTAACATAGATTCATGTCCTTCTATAAGCAGATAGACATAAGCATATCATCTTCAAGTCATCCTATACACTATCATATCATCATAAGTATGACCATCATAGACTCATATACTCAAGTAGGGATAACATACATCAACCCTTAGACTATACACACATAGCCATAATCATAGTCTAACATGATTATCTACTTAACATCAATAGAAGAACATATATACTTTCACATACTTAGCATGTAGTTAGATATTATCATACTTCACATAATCATCATAATACTTCAAGTACTTTGCCGACAAGGCCATCATCATCATATTACTTAAAATAACGCCAACATGGCCATATCAATTACAAGTAGCACACAACACCGCCACTATAAGTGGACCATACCAATCACAATATAATTGAAGTCTAATAAACATAAAATAAAGGAAATAGGTGAGTTTACCACCACTCCATCTTAAATACCTCAATTCAATGCCAAATCACCCAATTCAATATCATAAGGCCCTTACACATGGCCACAACCAACAATTCAATATAATTATGACAATACTCAGTGATACTAGGTCATTTCACTACATATACATCAATCTAACACAATCTTGATATCAATTTATACCATTATTATATCAATCCACATCCCACATGAAACTACATTAGAAGTCATAACCATTAGGCCAATATCAAGTAACCGATAACTTAGTCAAAAAGTAGGTTTCATCCAAGTCATGGGTTCATAGGTTACTTAGGTTAAAATAATCAATACAATAACAATTCAATACATATTAAACGTTATAAAAACCATTAATGCAAGAACCAATGGTAGATAATGAAATTGGATAATTCAACTTTGAAAACTTTTAGAAAACTTCTTTGAAAGTTGGGCTCCTCGATGAAGAGAGTTTGAAGGATAAAAAAACATACCTCAATGAAGCTAATTCTTCAATTTGATGATTAATCTCCACTCAATTCTTCAATCGAAGCTCTTCCTTGAGTTTTGGCTTCAATGGAGTCTTAAGGAATATCTAAGGCATGTTGGGGTTTTGATTTTGAAGAATTAACTCCTCTAAGTGTTTAAAGACTTATATACACACTTAAAATACCCAAAACATACTTAAGGAACCTCCAAACCTCTTATTTGGAATAAGGATGAATTTACAAGTTCACCCCTCACCTGGCAGGGAACTACACACAGGAGACAGACCCATCGATGGTTGCCCATCGACAGTGTGTCTCTTGACCAACTGGCCGTCCTGTTGGTCCGTGGTGTGGGATTGAGGCCTGTCTTGGGATTTTTATCCCCCAAGCCTAAGTATCAATTGACTATACCCAACCAAAAGTGTGTCAACTAACCCACTAGTCGTCGATTGCTAATTGTTGGTTGGGTTGTCTTTGACAGTTATGGGCACTATGAAGGGTCCATTCTCAAGGACCCTTCGATTGTCCTTGGGGATGTTTTCCCGGATTTTTCCAACACAAAAATTATATTACATGAGATTAAAATCTCTCTAATAAATTTCACCCAAAAAATATGTAAAACTCGATGAAACATTTCTAGACACACAAGGTCATTTCACGGTAAACCTTTCAAACGTCATGGACGTTCTTGGACGTTTGATCTCCCAACTTCACGAAACATTACACAATGCATATATACACAATAATATCTAATATAAGAACCTTATAGCCTCATGAATCACACATAAACACATAGAACGCACATAGATGACTTAGTCATCGAACTTCTTGGTCGTCCCTCGACATTTGACTTCCAATACACCTGAACTCTTAGACACTTTCTCAATACCATATTTTAGACCTATTTATGACCTTATACCATCATGACCAACATTTTAGGATCTAGTTCACCTAAGTCATTTTTGAAATCTTACAATGAAGAAAGGTGGTTACACTTCGTGAGTTGAGATGTTGTATTCCAATGTACCTTCTAAGATGAGTACTCCTCATTAGTAGAGAATGAGTTACATAGTAGAAATATATTTATATCTTAACTATGCGCCGCATAGGTGTAACTATTGGGAAAGCCATGTAAAAGCTAAAAGAAAGACCTCAGTCTAGGCAACTGGGGGCACCCTCGTCCAATAAAGGAAGTATCCGGATTCCATGTCTAGTTCTCATGGTCTATGTCGGTTAAGATAACCCACACAAAAGTAATGAAAGTACCAAGTCTTATAAATGAGTGTAGTACTTAGGGTAGGCAGTGAAATGGATCGATATCTATCCATTGCACTCAGTAGGCTTTCTGAAAGAGAAGTCTTGGTGAGTCTTATATAAATTTAAAGTACTAAGTCTTTTAAACAAGTGTACTACTTAGGGTAGGTGGTGGAATGGTACGTCATTTATCCATTTCCCTAAGTAGGCATTCCAAAGGGGAAGTCTTGGTGTGTTATATATGAATTGAATGAGCTAAGTCATCTAAAAGAGTGTACTACTTAGGGTAGGTGGTGGAATGGGACGCCATCTACTCATTGCACTAAGTTGGCAATCCAAAAGGGAAGTCTTGGTGTGTTGTTTGAGTGTTCTTCTAATGTTTTGTCATTGAGTGGGTACTTGTTCTCCTGAGGTGAGTATGCCAAGATGGGGTATTCTTGGGGATCACCTAGGAGCTTACTGAAACAGTGTATGGGTGTTTCCTTTATGTCTTACCTTGGTGAGTCTTAAGATAACCTTAGATAGGGAAACTCCTACGGAAATGAGTTTACTTCCTCTTGGCTTGACTTTGGGATGTTTTGGGATTTATACAGTTCACTGTAATGCTAAAAATGAACTCACTATAATATTTTAGTAACTTCACTGTGTAATGGCTCTTTTGCTAAATTATGGAAATCTTTCTCTAAGTGTTAAATGATGATCTACATATTGTTTTACTTCTGTATTCATGATTGTTTTATTTAATTGGCATGAAAGAGTATTTTTTCTAAAATGTTCCTTTTCCATGTTTTTGCATACGCCATACTTAGTTCATTATTTGTACTAAACCCATACCTTTCTATACTCTATAATTATAGGTTTTGGAAACAAGATTGAATTCTAGAAGGAAAAGCTTGGGAAAGATTCCTGCAAGACAAAGAATGTCCTTATAAATCCGAGGGCATAGTCCTATTTCATAGTTTCTTTCATTAGAGACTTATTATGTATTTCTTTCAAATGTAAAGGGTCCTGTCCTTGAGATATATGTTGTCTATTTAAGTTTATCTTGTGACAATAAGATTTTCTAAGTATTTATGAAAGAATTCCTTTTTATATTTAATGTCGGGGAAATGTTTTAATTCTGCACTACTTTTCATGTCTTATGCAATGGTTGATAGTTAATCGGGTTTGTACAAGACCCCAAAGGGTCAAGTGCGTCTTGTCCCGATCCAAGGGTCTGCGTAACTTCTAGGGGGTACTTCTTGGTCCATGACAAATTTAGTATCAGAGCATAAGGTTATGGGAAATAGTTTAGGGTCTAAAAGTCTCGCAATCCACGTCTAGTAGAGTCTTGTTCATTAGTGTGAGTCGCGACACAACCATGGATAAGAGGCTATCGGATGACAGAGTTTTGCTTCCTTCATTACTCCTGTATCGTGCCATATAACTGTACAACCCAAAAACAACTATGCTAATTAGGGCCTAAACTTACATAGAATGCCTAGGTTAGACCGGGTTCGCACAGGTTGATACGCGTGGAACCAGACCTCTGAACCTATGCACAAGCCAAGCCAACCAACTTGGTGATTTAGTTGATCTAGGAAGAGTTTGTCCCATCCATGTAGTGTACCCGAATACTAGGATTCACCAGGATGAGTTTTAACTGGACTTAGAGGGTTACTCCTAGGTTTTAAGGGTTCTATGGGTATAAAGGTAATTTTGGGGATAGGGGTTGTGTGGTAATTACCCTAGGATGATATTTAATTAATTATATAAAGTTATTAATAAGTCAAAACAATTCAAATCACGGTGGTCATACCCTAGATTGACCTTACCTCCACACTCGAGTTCGAGCCAAGTTGGAGGTATAAGGGGGCACAAATAAATTGATTAAAATTAATTTAAATTAGGAGGGACATTATAATAACTTAATATATGTTTTATAATATGATTTTACTATTTTAATTGTGTTGAATAAGTCAACAACAATTCCCACAAAAGGGGCGCATGAATCCCACTAGGAGTGTAGTTCTTGCCCACTCTTAATTCTTTAATTTACTCCTAAAACCGTTTTCAGCCTTATCCCACACTTCAAAAACAGAATACAAATGTAAAACTCACTATTCTAAAAGTATTCTTCGCTGCATCCATAAAAAAAGGAAGAGTTTTTTCGCTTAAGTGTTTTAAGTAAAGAACTTCACTTGCAAACAAGAATCAAAGCTCGGAAAAAAGGTTTGTGTGTGGGATAGGGCATGTGGTTGTGGCTAGTTGTCAAGGATAAAAAGGTAAGGATTTTTTTCTCTCTTGGTCCCTTTACCAAGAGTCCCCTAACGTTTAGTTTAAATCCAATCGAAAAACCAAAATTGTCCCTGTTGCATGCCCTTGTCATTAGATCCTATGAACGAATTGATGCATGTGTTGGTATGACTTCTGGTAGACGATTTTCGGAATTATTGTGATTGTGTGCAATGTGTGTGTTTCGGACTGTTTATGAATTTTTAAGTACGTACAAATATTGAATGTCATATGTGCACCAACATGCTGATTTTCTGTAATTTGTATTGTGACGGTTCACTTGAAGAAAATGGTAAATCATGTGATATAAAATGTTGTGTGTTTAACATGCAAAAAGAAATTGTTATGTTCATGAATAAAAAGTGAAAGTAAAATCCTTAATGAACTATTTAAAATTATATGTAAAACTATGAGTTAAACGCCTAGACTAAGTGCAAGTGAGTGAATTAAAATTATATATTAATGGAACATGGGTTCGGCTAGTCACTAGTATGGATGAAGGGAAATAGTTGCTTCCATTTGGAGGTGAATCTCGATGACCTTAAGGTTCTATCACTAAAAGAATCAGCCTTAAATTAAAAAGAAAGAAAATAGAGAGAGGGGGGGGGGGATTTGAACCCGTCTCATTGAAAGAAGCCTTAAAATAAAAGAAATAGAAAATAGTGAGAAAGAGGGGGCTCGAACTTGTCTCCTTGGCCAAGGGTGTGAGATACATAAATATCACACCAAAATAAAATAAATACATAAAATAAGGTGCTGCCCAAGGGGTTCGAAGATGAGTCCTCTTGGCTGAAATTGTGAGACACATCAAAAAATAAAAAGGTGAGGCCACTGGGATTGGATCCCAGATCCTCTTGGCCGAATTTATGGAGACACTTAGAACTTTAAACAATTAAAAATAAAGTTCTGCCCAAGGAATTTGAACATGGGTACTCTTGGCTGCAATTGTGAGACTAATCAAATAAAATGCAACCACTAGGGATAGAACTTGGGTCCCTTGGCTGAATGTGTAAAATGCATAAGTCTTACACAACATATACTTCGATTATCAAGAAACACTAAGCCAACTATGAGTAACCCGAAATGGGTATTATCATGAGTAAATTATAAGATTGAAATGAACATTCACAAAATGATGTGAGTAATTATATTATACTATGATGCTAATGAAAATGGTGACAACATGACAAAAGGCTAAGATGAATTGTGAGACAAGTCTCAACCAAGACTAAGTAAATGTTACCAAACGTACTCACCTATGGGAGAGTAGAATGATGTAGAGTCAAGTATCAAGCATATTCCTAAAGAAAGTGTTAAGAATGAATGCATAGTTAATATGTAAAGAAAAGAGTGACTACATGATGATAGGCTAGTGCAAGTGAGACAAGCTGCATCTACGCCTAAAAAGCAAATGTCACTAAATGCAATTTCTAAGAGAGCATATCTATGTTAACCGATGAACAAATAATGAAAGGTGAGTAAATATGAAATGAGAAGATGTTAAGAAAGAACAAGGTGACAACACAATATAAGGCTAGTGCAAGTGAGACAAGTTGTACCTACGCCAATATAATGTCACCAAAAGTACTCACCTAAGAGAGTGTTGAATATTAAGAGACAAGTCTCAATCAAACTCTATATGTAAGTGTAAGGACAATTCACACTTAATAAGTAAAGAAGAGATGATAAATCATCTAATGACCTATGACTACCTCCTGCTAGAAACAAGCTTCGATGATGTATGAGTTGAATGTAAATAGGAACTTTAAACGAAGCACCGATAGGATAGCTATGAGTGGTGACGCCTTCTTTCGTGAATGGCGGAGGTTCACGTAATTCTCATGAGATAACACTGTCCACCAAGGTGGGTATGGGTCTCCCTAAATATCCTAGTCTTTGAACTATGCTGCCAACATAGGGAACTAGCCAGTGGTTTTCCACCTAAGCGAGCTAGGGATGTTTTTTGGGTTTCACCTTGGCCAGTGACTCCACCTCTTTTCGGTGTCGAGAAGACACCTGATTTCATGATCTATGTCAGTTAAAGTATAATTTTCTAAAAGTATGATAGATAATGAAATGAACGATACAGAAGGTGTATGTGCAAGACAATTAGGAGGTGAAACCAGATTCAGGTAATGACATTAGGTCATTCTTGGTCATTGCACTTCATGATGCCTATGAGAGTCTTCAATATCATCCTAGGTATATCTGGTGTTTACATTAGCCTACGAATGAAAGAAATGAATAATGTGACATACGAAGAAGAAGACACTGTGTTTGCTAAAGAAGGCTCCCAAGTTGAGGTCCCATATGTTGAGCCCTCATTTGGGAAGTCTTAATGTTAAATCCATGATTCCAAGGTCTCATGATATATAAATGAATGATATGTGATGTACGTATGTGCTATATGAAATATGTTATGTGCTGGGTGCAATGTGAAAAGAAAGATGATGCATGTTACTTTCATAGCATGACTTTCCTAATCTGATTTGGCCATTCCAACTGACTTGGCTTTCCATAATTCATATCATTAAGAGAGAGATATTCTTAATCATGCTTGTCCTTAGTGTGTACTTACATACACCCATACTTAGTACAAATGTGTACTATGCCCATACATGTTACTATTTTAGGTACAGGCTTAGGTGGACGTTGAGGGTATCATTTTAGCGGCTCGGACTAAAAGATTTCATCCGGACTTCCTCATGCATTCGAGGATGCCTGCCTCTATATTTATTGCTTAGTAGTAGGTTTGAACTAGTGGGGTAGGTTCCACTAGTGTTTATTTGTCTATTTTATTCAGACGCTTGTAATAGTGTCGTTTTCGCAAGTATTACTTATGACATGAGATTCTATTTCTTTAAAATTGTATGATTCTATAACTAGATGGTTGATGTATGAGCAATGAACTTCCTTACAAATATGCGTATATACGTTTGCAATACAAAGTCTATGTATGCTTCAAAAATAAACAAAAAGTTACAAATTTTTCACAAAAATTAACCTAACGAATGTAATGATGACGTAAGTAGTCTTGTTAGCGACCTCAGAGAGGTCAATGACGCCGGTTGCAATTCGGATTCAAGAATCCAGGTCGTGACAATAACTTAACTCCATAAGATCTCTCTCTTCTTCTCCATTGTCCGGTGACATTTTAGATGTGATTGCTTGGAAAGGGAGATGTTTTTAAGTTTAAGGGAGAAAAAAGTGTATGTTGATGCTTATGATAGTTTTGTGGCTAGAAGACTAAATGTGAAGGTTAGTTTTGAGAATTATAATTTGATGCCATTTATAGCTATGTGTGACTTATGAGTTGGATGTATTATGCTGTGACATTTTATGATGGTGTAGTTCTAAGCATTGTAAGAGTAAGAATGGTTAAATGAAGTCTTTTTTGTGGAAAATGAGATATCTTATAGTTGTGTATGATGATAGAAGAAAAGCTAGTGTGTAAATTTGAGGAATGTTGAAAGAATGTGGTAATTTTGTGAAAAAGATGGAGTTTTCATTTCATGAGGTTGAGCTATGAGGTAACTAAAAGTTGAATGAGGTTATGTTTAAGATAGTTTATCTACGATTGAATCCTAAAAGGAGAGTGTTATGCTTGAATTGTAAGGTGAATGTTTAGTCTTGATGTGCGTATTTTTACTCTTTATGATATGAGTGCCTTTGATGGTATAAGATTTTGTATGCTCTTGATTATCCTTTTATAATGTGAACTAGTATGATGTTGTCACTCATGTTTGAATCAATGGATTTTTTTAGCATGTTTCACTATTAAGGTTTTGTGATCACTATAATGTAGTTCAAAATTTGAGAAATTGCATTTTTCAAGAACATTGGTTTCAATACGTTTAAGAATTATTGTTATGAGAATTTTTAATGTTAAAGAAGGTAGTTCCTCCATCAATGAAAAATAAGGGTTTATTTTGAAATGTGAAAATTGTTACAAAGTGGTTGTGTTGTAAAGTGTTTGAAGTGTGAAATTGTGCTCCTTGTTAGTTGGTTATTTGATTATCAATGTTTGACCATGATTTTAATGTGTTTTTTGTTGCTAATGGAGTCCTTGATGGTCTTAAAGTGTTTAGTGTCATTCGAGGACGAATGTTATTCCAAGTGGGGGAGAATGTAACACCCTAAAATAAACTAAGGTGAACTAGAGCTTTGTGAATGTTTCTTGAGTTAATTTTGTGTTAAAATGAGTTATAATAATTTCATTAGGCAGTGTGTGAAGTTTGGAGGTCCAATGTCCAAGAACGTCCATGACATTCGGAAGGTGAGCCTTAAAAAGTGCTTGTGTGTTCTCATGTGTTTGATTGAGTTTTACGTGTTCATTTTGTTTGAAATTGGTGTGAGATTTTCGTAAGACATAAAAGGCTATGTATAGGGGTTTAAATTCGGGGTAAAACCCCACCTAGGACCCCCTAGGGGCCCTAGAAGAGGACCTCATCTTTTGGCAAGAAGCTGCCAAGCGGTGACCAACCGACGGTCACAAGGGACGGTCCGTTTGTCAACAACCGGTCTGTCGACCTTGGGCTTCGACAGGACCGGCAAGGCATGAAATAGTGCAAAAGATAGAGGCCAAATCCCAACCAACGAACCACCACCAATGGGCCGTTTATGGACAAACGTTCTATTGGTTGGAGCCGTCTGTGAAGCTGCCCAAAACGCTGTCACTTTCCTATTTTGACTTGGGGTGTTTGGTAAATTCACCCCAAGTCTCTTATGACCTAGGAAGTTTAATTAGAGTCTTTTAGGTATATTAAGGTGTTTCAAAACCCTAAGACCTAATTTTAGACTTCATTTCCTAAAACCCAGAACTCTCTATTGAAAGACTCTCTCAAACTTCATAGAAGTTAAAACTCAAGAAGAAGCTAAAAGGGCTTTGGGTGGACGTTTATTTATCAAAAATAAGTGAAATTCTTTATATTTGAGGTATGATAGTCATCCTTGAACTCTCTTACATTTAAGGAGTCCTTTCTAATAGATTTTCGAAAAGGGCTTTCAACCCTAACTTCTTCAATCTTTAACTCTAAATATGGTTGTTTCATGATAACGTTTTAAATGATTCAAATGTTATGTTTCTAATGTTTTTTGGTGATTTTAATGCAAAAACTTCAATGAAAACATGTTAAAGTTTTTTATCAATATTTGGCTTTAGGAATGAGTTGAATGAGCATGATTTTAGTAGTCTTTGAGCTTTAGTTTCCTTGTGTTGATATTGATGTTTAGATACTACCCTAAGGGCTATATTATGATGAAATGTTGAGTAAAATATTATAGGTGATGGAAGCTTTGATAAAGGGTAAGTTGGTTATGCTATTTAGCTTTATTTATGAAATGCTCTTTTGTGGTATGGTCCAGTTTCTTGGTGTCGGTGTCGACTTCACGAATTTGGATATACTTGGTATGTATTGTAATTGTGGCTTTGAAGGTCTAATGTGTGAAATTATGTTATAATGAATATGGTTCTTGTAATGTGTATGGAAGCTTGAATTACATGTTTTGCTTAGATTATGCCTCAATGAAGCAAGTGTAAATGTTGAGCATGTTAAAGTGTCTAATGTGATGAATGAAAGACTACGCATGTATAAAATTTAATGTAAATGAAATGATGTTTGTATGAAAGGTGTGTTCACATGTACACACACACAATTTGAATGAATGAATGAAGTTAAAGAATGTGAATAAAAAAGGGGAGTTTTCGGGTGAACACTCTTCGTGAGTTCATATGAAGTGTTTAGTATCAACCTCATTGTCTTTCAATATCTTTATACGATAGGTAGGATGATGGATACCCTTCGTGAGTTTAGATGTGGAGTCCACTAGGGTAACGACCCTAAAAATGAAATAGGTCAAGCTAAGGATTCACATGTGTCTCACGAGTTAATAATGTATTAAAACACTTTATTTTAGCATTGGAAGTAAGTTCATAAAGTTTTGAAGATTTTGGAAGTCAAACGCCCAAGACGTCTAAAAACTAGTCGAAGTTGAACTAGTGTGTCGTAGTGCTTTGTAGTGAAGTTTTGGGGGATGGTTTTAGAGTGAAATTGAGTGTCAATGGTTCCTATGCGTAAAGTGACATGTAAAGGGTCGAAACATCCAAGAACGACGCCCCGGGGACCACTCTGAGGTTCCCTGATGAGGACCCAAACATTGGAGAAGACGCGTCCCAAGGCAGCTTGTAGGGGCAGGATCTGAAGCCCCACCTTACGACACGGACTTGACACGAGGTCTACTGCCTCAGAAATGTTGACAGGCAAAAATTTGGAGATTGCCTCGAGACGCGCAGCCAAGTTCAGATTTGGCCGCGACGTTTTTAAGTCAAATTTCAAGTTGGAAAAGGGTCCAAATGGTGTGGGGTATTTTGGGAACTTTGGGGATCATTTGTGGACTTATTTAGGTTATTTTAAACCACATTCACCCATAATTTCCAACCCTAAAGATCAAATCAAATTTCTCCAAAAACCTCCATTTTCAAGGAGCTTCAAGCTCCAAGGAAGAGGACCAAGTTCTTCACGTTTTCTTCACAAAATTCGTGAGTTTCTTTATATTAAGGTATGGTAGTTCATCCTTGAATCTTCAATCATTCAAGGATCCCTTTCAAAGAAATTTAAAAAAGGATTTCAAACTTCAAACTTCTTTATTCCTTGACTCTTAGTATGGGTCTTTGCATGAAAATATTTTATTGATCAAAATGATTTGTTCTTAGCATTAAATGATGATTTTAATGTTAAAATCCCAATTGAATCATGTATATTCTTTTTATTAACTTTTGGCTTATGAAATGGGTTCTATGAGCATGACTAGATAATGTTAAAGTTATTGTTTCTTGGTGGGTTTATTGAGTTTTAGCTACTTCCCTAAGGGCTATTTTATTATGGATTATTATATATATTGTTAATAGTTGGTTAAGCCTTAGATGAAGGGTAAGTTGTTCAATCTTTCTTAAGCTATATTGCAGTAATTCTTGAGTGGTATGATCCACCTTTGTTCACGGTGTTTAATTGAAGTTTATGAAGTTATATGTGTGTATTGTGAAAATGGCCTTGTAGGCATGATATGTGATGTGAAGTGATGATTTTGAAATGTATATGTATGATATGTGTTAGAAGTTTGAAATGAGTACCTTGAAGGGTTTATGTCTAAATAAAGTATGTATTTGAGGTGTGAAGTATGATAATGTATGCAGTGTGATAAATGAAGGTCTTGAGCATGTCTAGAAAATCAATGTTATGAATGATGACTATTATGTTAAAGGTGTGCTCTCATGTACTCTCTCACACACACATTTGAATGCATGAATGAAGTCAATGAAGGAAAATGAGGGATTGTAGGGTGGACACTCTTCGTGAGTAGAGATGAAGTGTCTAGACCATCCCTACTAGTCCTAAGTATGAAAAGGGGGCATTTTAGGGTGAACACTCTTCATGAGTAGAGATGAAGTATTTAGTAGCAACCTCACTATTCCCAATCAGAGTTCCAAGATAGGTTGGATGGTGGATACCCTTCGTGAGTTGAGATGGGGTGTTTAATAGTTATCTCCTAACCTTTAGTCAATTAATGTTTAAGACTCCGTGGGGGAGTTATGCTTAGAACAGAGAGGATTTTAAGAAGGGGTGGGTACACTTCGTGAGTAGAGAAGTTGTATCAAATGTACCTCTTGAGATGGGTGCTCCTCGTTAGTAGAGAGTGAGTTACTTACTATCAATCTCCTTATCCCTAAACTATGCGCCCACGTAGGTGTAGCTATTGGAGAAACCATGTAAAGAGTAAAGAATATGACCCTACCTTAGGCAAGTAGAGATCCCTCAACTGTAAGGGTAGTACCAGGATTCCATGTCAAGCTCTCATGGTCTATGTCAGTTAAAGTTATACCCCAGAAAAGAATGTAAAGAACTAAGTCTTCTTAAGGTTGTACCACTCAATGTAGGTGGTTGAATGACATTACCTATCCATTGCAAAAGTAGACATTTGGAGGGAGTCTTGGTGTGTCCTTATATGAATGTTAGAATGGGTCATAATATCATGTAAATGAAAGTAATGTAACTTTATGTCTAATGTTAAGAAAGCATGTTAAAGTTATGTATTGTACGATTAATCTTATGATTGATGAATGTAGTGTATCTATTATCATGGAATCCTTAAGGAGCACATTGTGGGGGTAGTACTGTGGGATGCTACTCTCACATTGCACTTTGTGTGACTTGTAAGTCCATTTGAGAGGGGTACTTATGCGAAGTTCTCAAATGCAAGTATGTTTCTCTAGTGTCTTTAGTATGGAGTATTGATTTGTAAATGAAATGAAGTAAGCCTATCCCTAGTAGTCTTAAGGATCTCTTGAGTAGGTATTGAGAAGGTTGTATGGGCGATATCCTTATATCTTACTTAGAGGAGCCTTTGGACAACTTAGGATAGGAGTAGTTCATATGAAATTTTGGGTTCACTATAAGTATGCTTTTATGTTGAAAAAAAAAATGGATGTTTTTCCTTGTGTGCTAAATGATGGTTTAAAATGATGCCTTTTGACTTAATTCATTAAATTTGTTATCAAAATAGCATGACTTGTATGTTTCAACTAAAATGTCCCTTTTATGCATGATTATGCATATGCCATACTTATTAAATTAGTTGTATTAACCCCATACTTTTCCATACTTTATAAGTATAGGTTGGAAGCGAGTTGAATGTTAGAAGGCAAGCTTGGAAAGTTGACTCTCTCAAGACTCGGCATGTCCTCATATATTCAAGGACATAGTCTATGTTTTCTTTAGTTTCTTCTTTTAAGACTTGTAAAGACTTATTATGTATTTCTTTCAATGTAAAGGGTCGTGTCCCTAAGATATTTATGTCATGTCTTTAAGTTGGCTTGTGACGATGATACTATCCTTAGTATTTATAAAGGATGTTTTCCTTATCATTATTTCTCGTGAAAAGTTTTAAATTTCCGCAATACTTTTCATGTCATATGTAATGAATGATAGCTAAGAGACTTGTGCAAGACATTCGAAAGGTCGAGTATGCCTTGTGATGACTAAGGGTTTCCCTAACTTCTAGGGTGTATTTACGGGTCATTAAAACTAGTTATCCTTAACCTATAATATATAATGTTGAGATTCCATGGGGAATTATGCTTAGCACAGAGAGGATATGAAGAAGGGGTGGTTACACTTCGTGAGTTGAGATGTTGTATTCCAATGTACCTATTGAGATGAATACTTCTCGTTCCTACAGAATGATTTACTTAGTAGCAATCTCTTTATCCCTTAACTATGCATCCATATGGGTTTAGCTATTGGGAAATCCATGTAAAAGCTAAAAGAAATACCTCACTCTAGGCAAGCAGTGGACCCTCCTCCGATAAGAGAAGTATCGAGATTCAACGTATAGCTCTCATGGTCTATGTCGGCTAAGATAACTACCACAAAACTAATGAAAGTACTAACTCTTCTAAAAGAGTGTACTACTTAGGGTAGGTAGTGGAATGGGATACTATCTATCCAATGCACTAGGTAGGTATTCCGAAAGGGAGGCCTTGGTGAATCTTATATTAATGAAAGTACTAAGTATTCTAAAAGAGTGTACTACATAGGGTAGATGGTGGAATGGGACGCTATCTATCCATTGCACTAAGTAGGCATTTCGAAGGGGAAGTCTTGGAGTGTCTTATATGAATTAAATAAGTTGAGGAGTCTTCTAAAAATGTGTACTAGTTAGGGTAGGTGGTGGAATGGGACGCCATCTACTCATTGCAGTAAGTAGGCATTCCGAAAGGGAAGTCTTAGTGTGTTATTTGAGTGTTCTTCTATTGTTTTGTCATTGAGTGGGGACTTGTTCTACCGAGGTGAGTAAGCCTACACGGGGTAGTCTTGGGGATCACCTAGGTGTGTATTGAAGGAGGTGTATGGGAATTTCCTTTGTCTTACCTTGTTGAGTCTTAGGATATCCTTAGCTAGAGAAACTCCTATTGAAATGAGTTTACTTCCTCTTGGCTTGTTTTTGGAAGTTCACAGTTTTGGGATTTAGATAGTTCACTTTAATGCTAAAAAAATGAACTCACTGTAACATTTTGGTAACTTCACTGTAAAATGGTTCTTTTGCTAAAATTATGGAAATCCTTCTCTAAGTATTAAATGATGATCTATATATTGTTTTACTTCTACATTCATGAATGTTTTACTTAATTGGCATGAAAGTGTACTTCTGGTAAAATGTCCATTTTTGCATGTTTTTGCATATGTCTTAGTAAATTATTTATACTAACCCCATACCTTTATATACTCTATAATTATAGGTTTTGGAAGCAAGATTGAATTCTAGAAGGCAAAGCTTGGGAAAGATTCTCTAAAGAGAAAGCATGTCCTCATATATCCGAGGGCATAGTCCTATTTCTTAGTTTCTTTAATTAAAGACTTATTATGTACTTCTTTCAAATGTAAAGGGTCGTGTCCCTAAGATATTAGGTCGTGTCTTTAATTTTGGCTTGTGATGATGATATTTTTGAAGTATTCATGAAAGAATTTATTTTCTATTAAATGTCATGAACAATTTTAATTCCACATCATGTCTTATGCAATGAATTATAGTTAAAAAAAAAAAAAAAGCTTGTACAACACCCCGAAGGGTCAAGTATTCCTTGTCCCGATCCAAGGGTTCTTCCTAACTTCTAGAGGGTAATCTTGGGTCATGACAATTCATTACTCAGAATCATCTTTGGTGATGGAGGTGAAGCCTAAAAACCTCCTTGATCAACCATTGATGGATTTGAAGGAATCGGTTCTTGGTAAGCTAAATGAGTCATTTTGCTTTGGGGGATGGTGTTTTTAGGTACAAAGAAAGGTTGCACATTCCAAATGTAGATAATTTGAAAAAACAGATCCTGGAGGAAGCCCATGGTTCCCGTTATTCCATCAATTCGGGTTCTACAATGATGGATCATGACCTTATAGAGGTTTTTTGGTGGGAAGGCTTAAAAGGGCACATAGCGGAATTTGTTGCAAAATGTCCAAATTGACAACAAGTGAAAGCGGAGCACCATAAGCTAGGTGGTTTACTTCAAGAAATCCAAGTTCCCACTTGGAAGTGGGAATACATTAACATGGATTTCATGTTAGGTTTGCATCTAACTCAAAAGCAACATGACTCTATATGGTTGGTTGTGGAAAGGTTGACCAAGTCCGCTCATTTTATTCTCGTCAAGTCCACTTACTCGACGGAGGATTATTCTAAGATCTTGATATATGATATTGTGTGTCTCCATGGTATTCCGTTATACATCATATCGGATAGGGGTGCATAATTCACATCTAGGTTTTGGACGTCATTCGAAAAAGGTTGGGTACAAAGGTGAAGCTAAGCACCGCTTTTCTTCCTCAAACGGATGGTCAAGCGAAGCGTACTATTCAACCCCTTGAGGATATGCTTAGAGCTTCTATAATTGACTTCAAGGGAAATTGGGATAAACAATTGTCTTAGGTTGAGTTTTCCTATTACAATAGTTACCATTCATCTATATTTATGACTCCTTTCGAGGAGTTGTTACCGAATTGATTTATAATTTTTTGGAGAATGTTCATGTGATAAGGAACTGACTGAAAATAGACTATAGCCGGCAAAAGCCTTATGCTGATAATTGGAGAGGGACTTACAATTTGAAGAAGGTGATAAGGTGTATCTAAAAAATTTCACCCACGAATGTGGTGGTGAGATTTGGAAAGAAAGGTAAGTCGAGTGCTCGTTATGTGGGTCCTATGAAATTTTGTAAAGGGATCGCAAGGGCATATGAGTTGAGGTTACCTAGTGTAACACTCTTAAAATTCATGACATAAGCTAGAGCTGATACGCTCAAACTTACTTCTCAAATAAGAAGTAAAGAGGTCGTGTCAAGTAAATAACCCAACTAGTGAGGTTGGGATCGTTCCCACGAGGAAAATAGTTTAGACTTAACTTTAACCTATTATTACTATTGTTCGGTCAATTACTTCCTTGGAAAGCAAAAACAATAAAAGGGGGGTTTCTATTTCTAAATGAATGAAAATAACTAACGAAATTGAAAGAGACACTTAACAGCTTTGAATGTTGGATTTTTTAATCAATTAATCAAAGTAACTAGGGTTTACGTGTTCCCCACAGGTTCATAACTTGATAATTCTAACTATAACAATTCTTTCCTAGTATCTTGCATGCAAAGTGATAAGTTATGTATTTCTAAATCCTTGGTCCGGCATCTAAAAAATTTTACTCCGTACCTTGGTCCGGCTACGTGTGTTGCTATCCTAACCCTTATCTTTACCTCATATTAAGCATCGTATTCGATATTTGACTAAGTTATTACCTCGTACCAATCAATACTAGCCTATTAGATAGTATACACTAAATCAATGTTGATAATTCTTTTCCTATTATCTACCTCCTTGGTCCGCAAAGTAGCACTTAGGCGAGTTCTAACATTGGCCATCCGTTAAAAAGACTTCTAAGCGAAAGAATTATTAATACATGCAAGACACTATTCCAGAATTGTTATTTTAGTTGGGTTTTACCTCATTATTTGCCTATGGTTCCCACAAACCTAGTTACGGAGTTTAGTTACCCATAGTCATAATCACAATATTCAAATATATTATATAAGAATTCATGTACTTACTTCAATGAGAAAGAGTAAAATCCGAAAGTTTGCTTGATTAATCACAAATAATCACTTGCAAGAATCTAAAAGTAATCAAGAATCTCACAAAAAGTCTAATGATAATCAAAAGTCTAACAATACAATGTCTAGTAATAAGGTGTCTAACAATACGGACTCTAACCTCATAAACGAGGTTTTTCGAACTATTTATAGAAAATAAAAACCTAATTAAACAAGGATTCTATTTGCTGGAAATCTGTCAAAACGCGGCTGGGTCGACGGACCTCGCGACAGATCATCGTGGTCACGACGAACCGTCATGGACTCCGTCGTCCCATACTTGTGCAATTTCTTCTGCTGCTCTCTTCATTACCCTCGACGGCAAGTATGACGGACCGTCATAGGCACAACGGTCCGTCGAGGGTCTTCGTTTCAAAACACTTAAACTCTTGGAATATGGGTACTGGGACTACTTCTCTGAACTTCATGACGAACCTGCAGGACGGACCGACATAGACACGACGGACCGTCATGGACTCCGTAACCCCACACTTGGTCAGACTTCCCCATCTTCCTTCAGCAGCTGCACTACGCTGCCACCTACGGACCGTCACAAGCTCCGTAGGTGGTCTATTCTGCATTTCTTCGCTCAAAACCTCCGCATTCATCTTTGAACAGATTACTGCAAATAAGGAGAAACTTATATAAAAATTAGCACAAAAAGGCTTTTGGACACACTAAACTTAAGGAAAAAGTATTAATAATACCGTGAAACCACGGTATATCAACACCCTCAACTTAAATTCGTTGTTTGTCCTCAAGCGACGCACTATGACTCAATACAAAATCTTTGTGCAATAGTATCCATGTTTTATCCTTTGCAATCATTTCGCTATCAATCCCGATTAATCTCATCATATTTATGCATGCTATCACTATTAGGCTTGAATTATGATGGATCAGAGCATGACACAGACACACCATGCACTAACACCTATCCTCTTCAATTTATCACCGAGGTGCTAATATTTCCAGTATTGCAACTAGTGTCCTCACTTTCAAACAAAATCCTCATTTTTCACACAATGATTTCAGTTTGAGTATAAGGATTACTTTTCAACACTCGCTCTCAGAACAAAGTCACACTCATTCATACCTATTGCCATAAGCTTGCCCTTATTTTCACTGCCTTAAGTTCGCTTTACAACCCTTAGGATCACGATAGGACTTTCTTAGCTTGTAACATAGGCTCAGGGTCAGGTAGGGTATATTTAGGTATACTTTAGTGACTTTTTGCCCTCCTTGACATATCGGCTAAACATACCACTTTTTATCATTTTATTTCTCCCAGTTTCTCATATTCTTTCACCTTGCTATTTTCCCTTCTTTCTTCATTTGTGTAAGTGACTCTCTTTTTTTCTTGCTTGTATTTTTTTATTTTTTTTATTTCACTTTTCTTTCAACTGATTCTTGAGTCACTTTACTTTTGTTCTTTCTCTCTTTTTGTTCTTTCAACCCCACTTTCCAGAGCATTCCTCATAATAGCCACCCTCAACTCATGGCTTTGCCATGAGTCAAGGTACACAATACCCAAAGTTGGGTCAGGGCCATAACGAAGGTTGTTTACTGCATTAGCCACCCTCAACTTATGCTTTTGGCATAAGCTGAGGTGCACATGTCCAAGGAGGGACCAGGGCCAACACATTATTCCCGAAAAAGATCAGTTGGGGTGAAAAAGAAAGGTCTAATTTAAGCTCAGATCATTTGGATCAAATAAGGATAAATTTCATTTGGTTTTCTTTTATTTAGGCTAAAAATGGGCTATATTGAATAAGGGCCTATGATCCTTTCCTAATTGTCTATTACATCTTACTTTTAGCAGGACTAACCAGACAAGTTCTAGCTCAGTACAAATAGTGGACTATTCAAATCTTCCTCACACTCACTTGACATCTCATCACTCTACCAGATTATCAGACACCTAGTTCGAATTTTAGACTTAGGGTAATGCAATGGTGTACCTCTATGTCATGCTTAGAGCCATACATTTATCAGTTACTATGCCTAGTCGTGCATCATTTTCCAATTTATCAGGATATCATTTTAGCCATCATGCTCCAGAATTAAACTATGTACAAAAGATATAGACATGCCAGTTAAACAGAAAAAGTAATCAGTCTTTAGGGGAAAAAGAACACAGGCAAGAAAACCCCAAAAGAGGATAGTGAATTGGGCTACTCAGACTTCACCCTAGAACTCACTTTACATTTACCCCACCGCCAACAAAAAACATGCAATTGTCCTCAATGCATAAAAAAATTTAAATACTAGAGTGGTAGGTGAAGCAAACCTGTGGCGCAAAGCCCCGTCGATCAGCAAGCTGGTGGGTCCGGTTCCTTGGAACCCACGTCCTCTGCAATCTGGACACCCTCAGTGGTGTCCTAAACAACAACCGCACTATCAGCAGTGCCTCCCGCTATCTCCACAGTTCGAACGCTAGACGCCCCAGCCGCTAACTCTCCTGCTCTCATCTGGTGCGTTGCCTCTTCAGCAAGTGAGGCTCTCCTTGCAGCCTCCATCTCACGGCGCTCCTTCTTCCGTCCTCGCGCCTCGTCCTCTGCTCGACCCCTACGCCTCTTGGCATGCTCTCGAGGGGGAGGTGGTGAAATCTCTGAGGTGGCTAATAGGGCCGCCAACACTGTGTCTTCAGCAGGCTCGACATAAGGGGCCTCAGACTCAGGCACCCTAGCCTCTAAGATCGTGTCGATATCTGCGCGAAGACTGTCGACCGCAGCCTGAAGAGTCGACACATCCACCTGAGGGGCTGCCCAGGCTAGTACCCGCAACTCAAAAGCGTCCAAGCGCTGGTGAACCTCAGCGATCTTCCGCTCTGTATACTGGACCATTTTCCGCTCCAAGCGCTCTTCTGTCTCGGTAATGGACCTCTGCATCCACGGCTGGATATGATGCAGAAGTGTAGCCATTTGCGCCTCTAATTTTTGGACCCTAGCAAGCGGGACCAGCGCGGGTAGAGGGGCTGTGCGAGAGGAGCTCGGGGCAGTGCTACTACCCGGGATAGACTCGACTGGGGTAGTGTCAGTGGATGCCTCCTGCGTAGCCGTGCGGGCCTGGGCTACCGTATCAGCAAGATCGTCAGCAAGTGGGGGTATCTCTGGACGGGGCCCTCTGCGTGGAGCCAACTCATTGGCCTCATCTCTGATGAGGCCGACATCAACAGAGCCCAGAGGGGTCTTGAGCTGATCAACGTGCCATATAGGCACACCTGCAGACCTGCAGAGAGAAAAGATCATGCACGGGAAAGGGTAAGTAGTTGTGACCTTGAAAGACCTCTCGTGCATGATTGCCTGTTGAAGCCACGCGAAATTCACCTGAACCCGGCTATCATCGCCGCCATCAACACTGCTCGATCCTATGTAACGATATTATCAACGGTTGTGGGGGAAAGGCAGTGGCGGACAATCAACCACAAGAACTTCGCCGTGAAAGTTAGGTTGGCCTTCTTGATGGCCCCCTTTGGCTCAGTCACCCAGTCGGCACCCTGTCCATCAACTGACAGGTGCAGGGCCATCCACCTCTTGGTGGTCTCTCTCAGCGATGGCTCGCGCAGGAACAGGCCATCTTTAACAAGCTGCCATCGGTAGTCAAACTCGGCAGTGAGAGGGGTCCGAGTAGCATCAACACCCTCGCCGTATAGAAACCAGCGGATGGCAGGCAAGGAAATATCGACCAGAACGCCCCATACTCGAACTTGCTCCAGTGGGGCCTGTTTGGCGGGGGCAGCCCGCCAATCAATCTGTGGTCGGAGAGTTGCTACATAGGATGCATAGAACTCTCGGATCATTTCTTCACTATAACGTCCCAACGGACGTGTTGTCCACTCCAGGCGATATCTGGTGAAGAGATTGTGGATCTCAAGCATCATCGGGAGACTCCCTGTAAGGACCCGCCGCTCCAATGTGAGTGTTCGAGTCATAACTCCTTTGTCATTCAGGAACTTGGCGTCGGAGTAGACTTGAAATTGCCCATCGACACACCACCGGTTGGGCTGGTCAGTAGCCGGGGTGAGGGCCTGAGCTGGTGAACCTGATGTGGATTCCAAACTGCCAGCCTCATCAGACGAGGCCGACGCTGCAGCGGTGGCGGGTGCGGGAAACTCAGCAGAACCGGAGGCTTCCTCCGACCACGAAACTCCTAAGGAGCCAGACGCTCCTTCTTTATTTGTGGCTGACCCAAAAGGTGTGCCGGTCAGTGTGCGCTCCTCATCAGGCTGGGAGGCAGTGACTACGCCGGACGCCACCTTTTTGGGTGTGGCTCTGGTGGCACGTGAAGCACGGGAAGGGGTGGAAGTGCCTGGGGGAACGTACTCGGGGTCACGCTCATCATCAGAGACAATGACCAGGCGGGCAGACGGGGCGACAGACCTCGACCGCCCGCGTGCATGGACTCGATCTTGTTTGGGTGCCATAGTAGATAGACCTGTAAAGGATCAATATTAGTACGAGTAGTGGCAAACAAGACAAGCAAAACCACACAAAAAAATTAAAATAAAATGACATTTCTATAGTAACAGTGACCCACGACTGGCCTGGTGACGGCTCGTCGTGAATATGACGGACCGTCATGGGGTCCGTCGTGGCTTCCTTAGACTATGTATATATGGAGAACCCTGAAGAAGAGTCTCTGACAAGTATGACGGTATGTGCAGGATGGACCGTCACAGGTACGACGGTCCGTCGTAGGTGTCCGTCACAGGATACTTGAAAAAATATGGAGACCCTTAGGAGAGGGGTCTCTGACCGTCATAACGGTCATGCAGGACGAATCGTCGTGGGTATGACGGTCCGTCGTACTCGTCCGTTTGAGGACACTTAGAAAAATGGAGAGAGACCCTTAGAAACAGGGTCTCTGACAACCAGAACGGTTGTGCAGGACGGACCGTCACAGGTACGACGGTCCGTCGTAGATGTCCGTCAGAGGACACTTAGAAAAATGGAGAGAGACCCTTTGGAGAGGGGTCTCTGGCCGTTATAATGGTCATGCAGGACGTACCGTTGTGGGTATGACGGTCCATCATACTTGTCCGTTTGAGGACACTTAGAAAAAGTGAGAGACACTCAAGAATAGGGTCTCTGACAACCAGAACGGTTGTGCAGGACGGACCATCGTGTGTATGACGGTCCGTCGCATATGTCCGTTGGAGGACACTTGCATAAAAATGGGCAGTGGGGTGTTAGGGCTTTTGGAACGGACCCTACGATGGTCCGTCGTGTGTACGACGGTCCGTCATCGGGGTCTCGTTCTGTAGATCAGTGACAGAACTGGGGGGTACCCCATTCATCCCCCATGACCCAAATCGAATTTGTAGTGTTTTGGACCTACATTTGTCTAACCCAAATACCTAGTAAACTAGTAATTGCAGAAGCACCTATGTTTAGGGTTGTAAACACGGCAATTTCGATGACTTTTAACTTAGGTTAGATAGAATTTTATATAAAAGAAATGAACATATCAATAAAAATTAGGCTAAAACTAATTGATAAACAAAAATGCAAGATAAATGAGAAGAAATTAGAGACACATACCTGAGAATTGGAGAAAAACAAGATGGAAAAGTATTTGGTGACCGAGAAGACACTCACAGCAGCAACTCCGACTAGTAGATGATAACTTTTAGGGCTTTAGAGGATTTTGGGGGAACAATGATCGGTTTGTAGAGGGAGATATTTTGGAAGTTGAAAAGGGAGGGAAATAGGCGTAATAGTGAAGGAATGGGGGTGAAATGAGGGGTTGAGGAGTTTAAATGGTGACATTTTACAAAAAAACTCCAACCGGGTCGGGTCGAGTACGCCTCATTAATGACGCGACGATTCCCCGACGACGGTCTGTCTCAGTTGTGATGATCCGTCGTTGGTTCCGTCATGTGTGCCCTAGTTTGAAAATAACAGAAAGACGTACCTGGCCCGACGGATTCATGCGACGGTCCGTCTCAGGCGCAACGGTCCGTCGCTGTATCCGTCAGTGACTGCTGCAGAGTAATTTTCTGCAGAATTTCCTGGTGATGTGCCTGCAAATTTAAAAACCCATTAGTAGAAAAATTCTACCATTACTAAAAAGACTATAAGTATTGGGTTTCCTTCCAAAAAGCGCCTGATTTAATGTTGCAGCACGACTGGGGACACTTGATTACTCACACTTCATCAAGATGGTATGCCTCGATCACTTCATTCGCTGATTCAGCATGCCCGAAATAGATTTTTATGCGTTGTCCATTCACCTTGAACCGCACATCCTCCTTAGTTTCCAACTCTACTGCTCCATGAGGGAATAGTTGGGTAACCAAGTAAGGACCAGTCCATTTGGACTTGAGCTTGCCCGAAAACAAGCGCAACCTAGAATTGAATAAAAGCACCAAATCCCCAACCAAAAGCTCTCGTTTTTCAATTTTGTATTCATGGTACTTCTTCATATTTTCTTTGTATAGGGCTGAGCTTTCATAAGCTTTCAGGCGAAATTCATCCAGTTCATTCAACCCATCTAACCGTTGTTCTGCAGCTTCGCTCCAATCCATTTTAAACTTCTTCATCGCCCTCATGGCTTTATGCTCTAACTCAACCGGAAGATGACAAGCTTTCCCATATACAAGTTGGTATGGAGACATACCTATGGGAGTCTTATACACTGTCCGGTAGGCCCAAAGAGCATCATCAAGACTCCTTGACCAATCCGTTCTACTAGCGTTCACTGTTTTTGACAATATCTGTGTGATCTCCCGATTCGACACTTCAACTTGCCCACTAGTTTGAGTGTGGTAAGGAGTGGCCACATTATGGCGAACCCCATATTTCTCCAATAACCCCTTGAACAATCTGTTGCAGAAGTGGAGCCCCCATCACTAATAATTCCCTTGGGGTGCCAAAACGAGAGAACATATTTTTTTAAGAATGCAGTGACACTCTTCCCTTCATTGTTTGCGAGGGCGATGGCTTCGACCCATTTAGATACATAATCAACTGCTACTAGAATGTACTTCATTCCATGAAAAGTCACAAAAGGGCCCATAAAGTCAATACCCCAAACATAAAATAACTCAATCACAAGAATGGGGTTTAGAGGGAGCTCTTGCTTTCTTGAAATGCCGCCATCTCGTTGGCATCTGTCACATGCTTTAGCAAACTCATGAGCATCTTGATGAAGAGTTTGCCAATAGTAACCACATTGTAATATCTTATGAGCGGTTCGGATACCGCTGTGATGTCCACCAAATGGGTGAGGAATGGCATGCCTCCAACACACTCAACATTTCACATTCTGGCACACAACGCCGAATAAGCCCGTCGGCACAACTCTTATATAAGTATGGTTCATCCCAAAATAACTTCTTCACATCGTACATGAACTTTTTTCTTTGATGAAAGGACAAGTCCGATGGAACAATATCACTAGTCAGATAGTTCGCAAAATCTGCGAACCATGGGATCAAGTCTTGTGAAGCAGCCAATACATGCTCATCGGGGAAAGTATCATCAATGTCAGTCTTATCCCCTAACACTCTCATAGCTTCATACTCTAGATGGGACAAGTGATCAGTAACTTGATTTTCAGTCCTTTTCTATCCATCACTTCAAAGTAAAATTCTTGTAGCAGTAATACCTAACGAATCATCCTAGGTTTCGCATCCTTCTTTGCCATCAAATATCTCAATGCTGAGTGGTCAGTATGCACTATAACTCTAGTACCTAGCAAATAGGAGCGAAATTTCTCAAAAGCAAAGACTACTGCAAGGAGTTCTTGCTCAGTTACTGGGTAGTTCTTCTGAGCTTCATTTAGGGCTTTACTAACATAGTAAATGGGGTGAAGGATTTTGTTCTTTCTCTGTCCCAATACTACACCAAGAGCAACCCCACTAGCATTGCACATCACCTCAAATGGACTGTTCCAATCCGGAGAAATAATGATAGGCGCAGACACCAATTTTTCTTTTAGCTCACTGAATGCTTTAAGACAGGATTCATCAAAACAAAATTTACAATCTTTCTCCAGCAGTTTGCACAATGGACGTGCAATCTTTGAAAAGTATTTGATGAATCTCCGGTAAAAACCTGCATGCCCAAGAAAACTTCTCACACCTTTCACAGAGATCGGTGGGGGAAGTCTCTCTATTACCTCGACTTTAGCTCGATCAACCTCTATGCCCTTTTCTGAAATGCGATGACCCAAAACAATATCCTCTTTCACCATGAAATGACATTTTTCCCAATTTAGTACTAAATTGCAGTCTTCACATCCCTTAAGGACCTCAGATAAATTGGTCAAAACCGCTCAAATGACCAACCACAGAAAAATCATCCATAAAAACTTCTATAGTATCCTCCACCATGTCAGAAAATATTGACATCATACATCTCTGAAATTTGGCGGGTGCATTGCACAACCCAAACGGCATTCTTTTGAACGCAAAGGTCCCATATAGACAAGTAAAAGTGGTGTTCTCTTGATCTTCTGGTGCAATAGAAATCTGATTATACCCCGAATATCCATCAAGAAAACAGTACCACCCTTTTTCGGCAAGTCTATCCAACATCTGATCCATGAAGGGCATAGGAAAGTGGTCTTTTTAAGTCCATGAATTTAATTTGCGGTAATTCATACACACCCTCCATCCAGTAACCGGTCTCATTGGAACAAGTTCATTTTTTTCGTTGGGGACCACAGTCATTCCCCCTTTCTTAGGTACACACTGAACAGGGCATACCCAACTACTATCGGCGATTGGATCAATTACTCCGGCGTCCAACCACTTAATGATTTCCTTCTTCACGACCTCTTCCATAGGAGGATTTAAGCGTCTCTGGCTCTCAATACTTGGCTTATGATCAGGCATGAGTTGGATTTTATGAGAACAAATACCAGGAGGGATCCCAATAATATCCGCAATAGTCCACCCAATAGCTCTTTTGAACCTTTTTAGCACCTTCACCAAACTCTCAACTTGTTGTTCATTCAGGTCTGATGTAATGATTACCGGCAAAGTGTCACCATTTTCTAAGAATTCATACCTGAGATGAGGTGGGAGAGATTTTAGTTCTAATTTTGGAGCCTCCTCTATAGATGGTTTCGCGGGTGGGGACTCGCGATTCTTCATATCTAGCTCATATTTCTTCGGTTTAAACCGAACATCACCTCGGTCAAGAGCCGCGACTAATGACTCGTACTCTTCAATGCAATCGCTATCAAAATTCATTATCACTGCCGCTAATGCTTCTACACCTAGACGTTCTTCTATTTGTGTCTCAGATGTCTCACCCATGTTGTAGGATATAGCAGATACCGGTTGGAGCTCACCACTCTGCCTCATGGACATACAAATGTTAAAGGTCACTTCCTCATTGTTCAATCCAAATTTCATCTGCCCCTTTTCCATGTCTACTAAGGCTCTTCCTGTAGCAAGGAATGGCCTCCCAAGAATAATGAGCACTTCACAATTGACTTCACAATCAAGAATAACAAAATCTGCCGGAAATATGAACGACTCCACTTTTACTAGCACATCGTGGAGTATCCCTATAGGCCTTTTTACTGTCGATCAGCCATCAGTAGCCGCATCGCAGTGGGCTTTGGATCACCCAAACCCAACTTCTTGTAAATCGAGAGGGGCATGAGATTTATGCTTGCCCTCAGATCACATAATGCCTTCACAAATTTTAATATCCCGATTGTACAAGGAATAGTGAACGCACCCGGATCTTCTTTCTTTTGTACCAGAGATCTTGTAGCAATAGCACTGCAAAGCTGCATTCTATCATCATCCTCAAAAGTGACCGATCTTTTCTTTGTAACCAGATCTTTCATAAACTTGGCGTAACCGGTCATTTGTTCTAAAGCTTCTACCAAAGGGACATTGATAGAAACTTGCTTCAACATTGTTATAAAACGCCGATATTTACCATCCTCGGTCTTTTTCAATAATCTTTGAGGAAATGGGGTGGGTGGCCTAGGCATGGGCGTTACCTTTTTAGGCACTTCAGCATCTTTTACAGTGTTATCCTCTACTTCACCATCAACATCTACCACTTTATCAGTATCTTTTGTCACCATTTTCTCATTAGACGGCATAGGTGGGTCAATGGTTTGCTTGCCACCGCGAGTAGTAATTGCCATACAATGTCCATCATTTTTCAGATTTTGGACAGTGTTTCTAGGAAGAGTGCCTGGTTGCCGTGTGATCACAGTCGCAGATAATTGGGACAATTGTAACTCAAGTTGCTTAATCGATATTGCATGTGTATCGACTTTTTTCCCAATACCCGCTAAATCATTCCTCAACTCTTTATTGTGCTCATCACTAGCATCGAACCTCCTCATCATTTTGTGCAACATATCCTCAACTCGCGCCATACTACCTCCTCCATCCCTAGGAGTAACTTCACGATTTTGAGGAGGAACATAGGGCCCATTCCTGTCATTTCTGTTACCATAGTTCCGCCTGTTGAAGTTGTTGTCGCGGTTAAAGTTTCCATCTCGGACATAATGACCCTCACGGTTGTAGTTACCATAGTTCCGACCTTGGTTCCCTTGACCTTGGCGCCAATTCTCCTGATTAGAGCCTTGGGCACTTGGTCGGAAACCCCCTGTCTGCTCATTTACCGCATAGGAATCCTCCTCATAATAACACTCATCATTTTGTGGAGGTGGTTTCGACAAGTAGTTGACTGCATATATTTTTTCTGCACCCCCAGTGACATGTTTAGTACCAACCCAAGCTCAATTCTCATCTGAGCCATTTCTTCACGAATCTCATCTGTGGCTGGGTTGTGAGTGGACTGCACTGTGAAGGCGTTTCTCCCGGTATCGGACTTCCTAGTACTCCAAGCGTTATTGTTTCGGGAGATTTTCTCTAATTTTTCAGCAATCTCAGCATAAGGACACTCCCCATAAGATCCACCTGCTATAGTGTCCAACACCGCTTTATTATTATCATCATGTCCCCGATAGAAGTATTCCTTCAGTGACTCATCATCTATACGGTGATTTGGGACACTTCTCAAGAACGAGGTGAATCTATCCCAAGAACTACTAACTGACTCTCCTGGTAGTGCCACAAAGTTGTTCACTCTGTCTTTGTGGTTTAGTTTCTTGGAGACCGGATAGTAGCGTGCTAAGAAGACATCCCTTAGTTGGTTCCATGTGAAAATTGAGTTATAAGGGAGCTCAGTGAACCATATAGCAGCCTCTCCCTTCAGTGAGAGAGGAAACACTCTGAGCCCTATTACATCTAAGTCCAAGTCAAGCCTCCCTACATAGCTTTTACACACTGCCCTTACCTTAGCTATATGGGCATGTAGATCCTCAGAAGGTAGCCCTGAAAACAAACCTCTGGCAGTGAGCATTTGCATCAGGCTACTAGTTACCACAAAGGTGTGGCCTGTGGGTAGAGGAGGCAAGACATGTGGCCCATCGGAGTCTGCTATGTTATCATAGCCTCTATAGTATGCTTGGGGCCGTGGAACGGGATTTTGTCCCCTCTGTTGGTGTTCACCCGGAGCATCGGGTAACAACTGACCATGAACATCAACCGGAGCTGGGATGCTCTAGTTTGAATCATCATCATTGATTCCAAAGTTTCTATTCATGTTGTGTAGTGTACGCTCTAACTCGTGATCGTAGGGAAACAAGGGTTCTCTTCCTCTCAGTGTATTTGGCATACAAGGAGGTTGGTTCTGCACAAATCAAAAACAATAAAACAAAGTAAAATCAAGAAAATATCAACTAAACTATAGTAATAAGTTTAAGTTAATCTAAAAGCTANTACCTCATATTAAGCATCGTATTCGATATTTGACTAAGTTATTACCTCGTACCAATCAATACTAGCCTATTAGATAGTATACACTAAATCTATGTTTATAATTCTTTTCCTATTATCTACCTCCTTGGTCCGGAAAGTAGCATTAAGGCGAGTTCTAACGTTGGTCATCCGTTAAAAAGACTTCTAAGCGAAAGAATTATTAATACATGCAAGAGACTATTCTAGAATTGTTATTTTAGTTAGGTTTTACCTCATTATATGCCTATGGTTCCCACAACCCTAGTTATGGAGTTTAGTTAACCATAGTCATAATCGTAATATTCAAATATATTATATAAGAATTCATGTACTTACTTAAATGAGAAAGAGTAAAATCCGAAAGTTTGCTTCATTAATCACCAAAAATCACCAATAATCACTTGCAAGAATCTCAAAGTAATCAAGAATCTCACAAAAAGTCTAATGATAATCAAAAGTCTAACAATACGGTGTCTAGTAATAAGGTGTCTAACAATACGGAGTCTAACCTCAAAAACGAGGTTTTTCGAACTATTTATAGAAAATAAAAACCTAATTAAACAAGGATTCTATTTGCTGGAAATCTGTCAAAATGTGGCTGGGTCGACGGACCTCGCGACGGATCGTCGTGGTCACGACGAACCATCATGGACTCCGTCGTCCCATACTTGTTCAATTTCTTCTGCTGCTCTCTTCATTACCCTCAACGGCAAGTATGACGGACCGTCATAGGCACAACGATCCGTCGAGGGTCTTCGTTTCAAAACACTTGACGAACCTGCAAGACGGAACGTCATAGACACGACGGACCGTCATGGACTCCGTAACCCCACACTTGGTCAGACTTCCCCATCTTCCTTCAGCAGCTGCACTACGCTGCCACCTACGGACCGTCACAACCTCCGCAGGTGGTCTATTTTGCATTTCTTTGCTCAAAACCTCCGCATTCATCTTTGAACAGATTTCCTGCAAATAAGGAGAAACTTATTTAAAAATTAGCATAAAAAGGCTTTTGGACACACTAAACTTAAGGAAAAAGTATTAATAATACTGTGAAACCACGGTATGTCAAGAGCCTCACATGATGAACTAAAGCTTTGAACACTGTTTCCAGGACAAGAATAATTTTTATAAACCATTTAGGAAGTTTTAGAGTCTAGGCATCAACAAACATCCATCACGTCCAGAAACTAGCTAAATCAAACTAGTTGACGTCCCTATGATTGGTAAAGGTTTGGGAGGGTCATATAAACTAAAAAGCATGTAAAAAACTTTAAATAGGTAGAACGTAGTATAAAGGGTCTAAACATCTGGTAACGACTACCGAAGGACCACCCGAAGGATCCTTGAGGAGGACCCTAACATGGGCAAGTAGGCTGCCAAAGCAGCCTACGCGAAGCCAAGATTGAGGGGGCTGCTGCGCGACGCACAACCAACACGTGGTAGGAAAAAAGTTGCCTCGCGATGCAGGAACTCCACGAGGCTTACTACCTCAACCATATTTCAAAAATAAAATATGAAATTAGCCACGCGATGCGTAGCCACTTTTGAGATTCGTTACTATCGTATTTTAAGCATTTTGACTTCACAAAAAGACCCATTTAAGTGAGGGGTGTTTTGGGTAATTTAGGGGGTGACTATATATTGAATAAGGGTCAGTTTTAAGTCATTTTCACTCACCTAAATCAAATTGCAACAACAAAACCCAAAATATCTCATCTCTCGCTACTTTATCTCCCTATTTATCCACCATTGAAGGATCAAGGAAGCTTGGAGAAGAAGACCAAGTTGCCAACTTTTCTTCTCAAATTTTGTGTATTTAGCTTCATTAAGGTATTGGGTTCTTCACTCTTGGGATTCCTTTCCCCAAGAGATCCTTTCAAAGTTGATTTCTAAATCACCAAATTCCAAGGGTTTTTCTATTCTAATGGATATTCTTTGTGTGGATCATGTCCCTTTTCCCAATTTCCCCAAGTCTTGGATCATACTCATAAATTTATGGGAGTTAAAAAATGTATTGATCGTAGTTTTGTTTTATCTATTCTAATCCATTCATGGACTGCCTAGGGTAATGTATTTTTAGGATTGGATGTATTTCTTGAAGAATTTACGATGAACCCTATTCCCCTTACCCTAGGTTATGAATTGAAGTTAATTGGGATAGTAATGATACTATTGATCTAGTTATTGTATTAATTACTGTTGAACGATGTTGTTACACCAAGTGTTGGGTTGAATTGGATTCTTGGTAGTAAAACCTTGGATGATGGCTTCTGAAAGATATTTTGTATGTCTTGTGATCTCAATCCTTTACTTCAGTTATGATTGCTTGTGTTTAGAGATGAATTTATATTGAAGTATACCTTATGATAAGATTAATTAGGGTTGGTATGATGTTGAATTGAAATATCTTCATTTATGGCCTGTGAATTGTTGGCTTTGAAGTAATGACATAAGTGTGGTGATGCATTTTCCTATGTGCCTTATCATTATATGATTATGTAAATGTTCTAACCTCGCATGTGTGAATTGTAATGAAAGGAGAATACTCATGCAATTCCTATTGAGCTATGATGATGAGTATATAAGGGTAGACCCTATGGCCTAAACTAGGTTGTGATTATCTATGAAAGACATTGAAAAAGGGAATCTAGATTAGCACCGAGTGAACTAGAAGTGAGGAGTGTACCTTCCAAATAGGGAAGGTAGGTCACTAATGTAATCATTAGATTGGAGACTATAATGCATATAGCATAAAGAGGGTCCCAACTACATCTCCTAGTTATTGAACTATGTTGCTCCCATAGGAATACTAGACAGTGGATCCACGTAGTCGCTATCTCCATGTTTTGATACTACCTTGGCAAGTAGTCCGCCTTCTTTCGGTGTAGGGTTCCATGACACCGGATTCCACATTATCTTATGTGGTCTATGTCGGTTAAGGCAAGATGTTCCTAAAAGGTAAAATGAAGTAATAAAGTTAACTCTAACTAGGATGACCTAAGGGGTTTTACTTAGTCTAGGCAGGGGTATGAGACTTTACCTATACAATGCACTAGTTAGCCTTGAGGGAAGTCTTAGAAAAATTGTCTTATGTGCTTATAATTGTATATGATATGTACATAATGATCTTACAAGTTAATGACACTATGTGATATCGGTTCATTTATGAACATGTGGTTGGTATCTACTCGTAAAGTATGATGATGTCATATCTTAATGATATACCATGTAAAGTTGGGCATTACTTATGGTTCTTGTTGGGTTTACTTAGTTGAGTGAGATAATAGGGTCTTACTTAGTCATTGCACTAGTGGACTTAATGGGGGTATATGAGTGAAGGCCTTTCTTAACTTATGAAATTATTATTACACCCTCAAAATGAGATAGGTTGAATTAGAGCCTAACATGTTTTTTATGAGTTTATTAAGTCCTTAAATACCTATTTATAGTGTTAAAAATCAGTGTGTTAATATTGGAAGATTTTGGAGGTTAACGTCCAAGAACTTCCAAGACGTTCAAAAGTTTTGCCTTGAAACATGCTTGTGTGTCTTAGTGTGTTTCGGCTTGTTTTATGTGTTGTTTAGAGTTCAAATTGGTATTAGACTCTCCTAACATGTATATGAGAGTAATTAAAGTGTAAACATCCGGTAAAAACTCCCCGAGGACCGATGAAAGAGTCCTAGAGGAGGACCTAAGCCTTGGGCTAGCAAACTGCCCAAAGCAGCAGCATTTGGTCATTCCGG
The DNA here is from genome assembly GCF_001406875.1 of Solanum pennellii. Lineage (NCBI taxonomy): Eukaryota > Viridiplantae > Streptophyta > Magnoliopsida > Solanales > Solanaceae > Solanum > Solanum pennellii. Next base: position 36,520,034 of record NC_028644.1, read on the forward strand.
GAACAAGTCCGTGTCGCGGACTTTATCCACAAAGATCCAAAAAATTTCTCCGCATCACGGACACATGGCGGAATCCAGTGGTTCAAGAATTAATTCAGAAAATGATACGAGAACAGCTATGCGTCGCAGACTTGTACCCCGATGAAGATTCCAAAAAGTAAATTTGAGTTTGATATGTCTAAAAATTAAAATAAGTACGGGGGTGTTTTAGTAACTTAGGGGGAGTTTATTAACTGTTTTTAGGACCTTTTTAAACCCATTCCAAATCCAAAACCCCAACACCCAATAAGAAAAATCGAAACCCCAAATCTCTCATCCCTTCCAAATCTCCCCAAAACCTCTATTGGAGACCAAAACTCAATATCAAGCTAGGGACTGGATTTCTATGGTTTATTCTCCAATTATACATGGGTATTCTATCAATAATGTATGGTAATCCTTCATCCTTAGTTATCCATTCATCTAAGGAGTTAAATCAACTATTTTAAAAAGTGATTCAAAGACAAAAATTCCCAATTTTCAATAAAGCCATGGGTTCATTGTCAATTTTATTTCAAAGCCATTATAATGATGGATTTATGTTTAATTGATATTTTAATTATGAATTTCGGTCCAATTTTATGACTAACCCATGATCCTCCTAATTTCTCAAATTGGCCTATAATGTGGGTCTTGTGATCTTTATTTCATGTTTATAGAATAGTGATTAGATTGTATTGAATTGCTTATTGCAATTAATGTATATATCAATTGAATATGAATTTTGGAGGAATGATCAATGATGATCATTAGCTTGGAGATTAGGGAACTTGACCTATTCTTGCTAATTATCTTAGAATGTATATTGAATTGTGTTGATTAGTGTGGTCCACTTATGGCGGCGGTGTTTACATTCTTGTACATTTTTATGTGTTATTGTCATGTCCTTGAAGTCATTTTATATGATATGAATTGATATGATGATTCAATGTTTAGTAAGTTGAAGGAATTAGCCTTGATACTAATATCATGTGTCAATTCATCTTATGTGAAGTTATATGTGTAGACTTCCACACTTGTTCTATGAGCTAGGTGTGGGGATGATGTTATATGTATATGTGCGATGATCATATGAGGGTGAGGTGTGGTCTATATGGCCAATGATTAAGAATATCTTTATAGTATGACCCTTACCCAAATGAACCCTATATGAATGTGAAATCAATGTATGTTACGAGTGTTCTATTCTATTGTTGAAAATGTACATGCCTCCTATTATGTAATGTGAGTTTTTGTAGTCTATAGTCTTAAACACTCTAGATGTGTTTGACTCAATGTCTTGAATGAATGTTGTACATGTTTTGTGATATTTAAAGGGTGAATTCTTCAATGATATGTGATAGCCATTATGTGATCATGTTGACCAACGTACACACACTTCATGCATATCTTTGAGTAGGATAGATTTGTGATGACTAATGAAAGAAGAGTTCTCCTATGAATCATTACCTATTTTTATTCATGTAAGTAGATGATTAATGAAGTTATGAGCATGTGTGACTAGAGGTGTTTATGTGAAGGTAGATCACACATTATATGTGCACACACATGATGTATGATTGTATGAATATGTGAAAGGACATTCTCACATGAAGTAGGTCTATGATGAAAGGACATTCTCATCTTAAAAACCTTTGAGCTATATGATGTATAAAGAAGGAAGATCCTAAAGCCTTCCTTATGAATTAGAGTACTAAAGGCTTAAATATATATATTAATAATTGAATTAAAGCCTAGCACCGAGTGAACATGAAAAATGAGAGCGGGAGCTTCATGTTAGAAAGTCCAACTTCCAACAAAGAGAACCTTCACATTTAGCAAGTAAGGGTTCCTAAAATGGATGTTGTCTCATGAGATGGAAACCTCCATGATAGTAAGTCAAGGTTTCTAGAAACAATCTCCATATTCCATAACTGCGTGACCCTGTAGGTTATAGCTTGTGGATTTTAACCTAGATAGCTATGTACGAATAGTTGCACCTTAGGCAAGTGTTTACCTCTCTTTTCGGTGAAAGAGTAGAACACCGAATTCCATATAGCTCACATGGTATATGTCGGTTATGGCTATGTATCCCGAAGGTTAATAAATTAAATAAGATAATAATCTTAATTCTAATCTAAATTTCTCGACAAGTGCACTTAACATAGGTAAGACTATGGACCCAATCTATGCATTGCACTAGATGACTTTAAGAAAGGATAGGATTGAAGACTCTTATGAAGTAAAGACTTATGTTATGTATGAATTTTATGGATGCATGTTAAGTGAATTTGCTATGTCAAGATTAGAATTATGAGTATGTGTGTGAATTGCACTTATGGCTTCTAAGTGAGTTTACCTAGTATATGTGGACGTATAGGACTCCATGTAAATTTCAGAAGTAAGCTTCTGAAGGGGTTATGAGAATGGTTTACGTATGATATGAAATAAATGAGTTATGGCTAAGGTTGTAGTAAAGTAAAGATTCCTTATGTGATGCTATGAAGTATGAGGTTTTCTTGTTTAGTTATAAATTAATGTGTTATGACCTGTTAAGTCTGTTATGCCTAGTCTACGGTGACTTCACTTGGTGGAAGTAGTATTATGGGATTCTATATACACATTGCACTAGTGTGACTTAGGAGTTGTCTTAGGTGATGGTATTTATGTGAAGGTTATGTCTATGATATGCTTAACACCTATGAATATATGTGGTTGTGTTATGAATTATATCTATGAAAGGCTATTTTAATGTGAACACAAGGTAATACAATGTACTAAGTACACTTGAGGGTTACTTAAGGAAGAAAGGAAGATAAAAAGAGAAGTAATGTATTGTATGTATTGAATATTCCTCAAAGTATTATAAATGTATTTATGTGCTATTATGAGTAGTATCCATGTTTATATGATGTATATGAACTATATTGAGCTTATATGTGGCTATGTTCATGAAATATACTAAAAAGACATGTTGGATAATTTCAAATGAAATGTCCGCTTTAAGTGCATGTTTTTGCATGGTTTCCATAATTAGTGCATTCTTTTACTAATACCATGTTTCTTCATGTTTTTACACAAAAAGTAGGTGCTGATGGCTAGAGGATGTCTCCTAAGTGAAGAGCTTGGATAGATCTCCCAAGTTCAAGTAAAGGGACCTTTGTGATTCAAGGGTTTCCTATGTCAAGATGTTTCTTTAAGTTGATGTAATAGCTTACATATTATTTTATGTTATTAAGGGCCGTGTCCCTATTCTACTCTATTGGTGTTAAGTCTAAGATGGAAAAGAGAATTATAGTCTAACTATGTATTATGATATTTTATATGGAGTAAAGAAATCCTCCTTAAATATGAATTACCCTCTACGCATTGCTTTCATATGAACTCTATGATGCCATGGGTATATGTTGTGACTAGAAGAAGGTAGTTCCTCCTTGAACAAATCTAAGCATGGTAATTTCATATATGACCTTGATGGTATTAGTTCTAGACTATAAGATTGTAGTTAATCTACATTATTCATGATTCTTTTGCAACTAAATGAATTGTTCAAAATTTTCTCAGAAGTTGAAGTGTGGATTATGCCGAAGTATGCAATTTAAATATGTAGTATGTTAAACCTTGTGGTGAAATAATGAAGATGCCTAAAGTTGAAGAAGGTAGTTCCTCCAAAAGGCAATGAATATGAAGAAGTAAGTATGTTTTGGTTGCATGATTGTATGAAGTTGGTGTTTATTTGTCATTTTGGTGAATTGACTATTGTGTGATAACATTTTGAAGTGTTTTGAGTTTCTATAAGTCTCATTCAGTCCTTGAAAGTGTTTAAAATGTTTCAACTGTCATTCAAGGACGAATATTTCCAAGTGGGGGAGTATTGTTACACCCTCAAAATGAGCTAGGTTGAATTAGATCCTAACATGTTGGTTATGAGTTTATTAAGTCCTTAAATGACTAATTATAGTGTTAAAAGGCAGTGTGTTAAGTTTGAAGGTCAAATGTCTAAGAATGTCCAAGACGTTCGAAATTTTTGCCTTGAAACGTGCTTGTGTGTCTTAGTGTACTTCGGCTTGTTTGAATTATTATTTTTTTGAGTTCAAATTGATATGAGAGGTTCCTAACATGTATATGAGAGTAATTAGAGTGGAAATGTCTTGGAAAAACACCCCAAGAACCGAAGAAAGGGTCCTAGAGGAGCACCCAAGCCATGGGCTAGCAAGCTGCCCAAGGCAGCAACATTTGGTCATAGGGGGAACCAGTCCACGTCATGGACATGGTCCACCAGGAGACAAATTTTTTCTCTGCCTCGCAGAAACATGGAAGACTCCACTGGTTCAAGAATTAATTCCATAAATTATGCGGGACCAGCTCTGCATCGCGGACTTGTTCCCCGGCGAAGATTTCAAAAATTAAAGTTGAGTTTGCCATGTCTAAAAGTCCAAATAAGTATGGGGGTGTTTTGGTAACTTGGGGGGACGTTTATTAACTGTTTTTAGGACCTTTTTAAACCCTTTCTCAAGCAAAAACCCCAATACCCAATAAGAAAAATCAAAATTCCTAAACTCTTATCTCTTCCAAATTCTCCCAAAACCTCTATTGGAAACCAAAACTCAAGGATCTTGATTTCTATAGTTTATTCTCCTATTCTTCATGGTTCTTCCATAAATAATGTATGTTAATCCTTCATCCTTGGTTATCCATTCATCTAAGGAGTTAAAACAATGATTTTCAAAAGCAATTCAAAGACAAAAATTTGAAATTTTCAATCTAACCATGGATTTATTCAAATTTATTTCATAGATATTCTAATGATTATTTATGTTTAATTGATGTTTTAACTATGAATTTCGGTCCAATTTTATGAAGAACCCATGATCCTCCTAATTTCTCAAATTGACCTATAATGTGGGTCTTGTGATCTTAGTTTCTTGTTTATAGAATTGTGATTAGATTGTATTGAACTGCTTATTGTTAATACTAGCTATATCAATTGAATATGAATTTTGGAGAAATGATCAATGATGATCATTAGAATGTAGGTTTGGTTAGTTGACTTTTTTTCTCTAACTAGCTTACAATGTATATTGAATTTTGTTTAATGGTATGGTCCACTTATGGCGGCGGTGTTTACATTCTTGTACATGTTTATGTGTTATTATCATCTCCTTGAAGTCATTTGATATGAGATGAATTGATATGATTATTTCATGTTTGGGAAGTTGAAGGATTTAGCCTTGATTCTAATATCATGTTTTAATTCATGTTTTGTGAAGTCATATGCATAGACTTCCACACAAGTTGTATGAGCTAGTTGTGAGGATGATGTTATATGCATATGTGTGATGATCATGTTACGGTGAGGTGTGGTCTATATGGCTAATGATTAAGAATATCTTTATAGTATGAGCCTTACCTATATGAACCCTATATGAATGTTTAATCAAAGTATGCTAGGAGTGTTCTATTTTATTGTTGAATATGTACTTGCCTATTATGATGTAATGTGAGTTTGTGTAGTCAATAGTCTTAAATACTCTAGATGTGTTTGACTCAAACACTTGAAAGAATGGTGTACATGTGTCATGATATTTTGAAACATTTGAGCTATATAATGTATGAAGGAGCAAGCTCTTAAAACCTTCCTTATGAATTAGAGTATTAAAGGCTTAAATATGTATTTTTTTTAAAAAAGTGTTAGATCCTAGCATCGAGTGAACATGAAAAATGAGAGTGGGTGATTCACGTTAGTAAGTACGGCTTCCCACAAAGAGAACCTTCACGTTTAACAAGTTTGGGTTCCTAATATAGATGTTGTCTCATGAGATTGAAACCTCCACGCTAGTAAGTCAAGGTTTCTAGAAGCAATGTCCATGTTCCATAACTATATGCCCCCGTAGGTGATAGCTTGTGGATTTCCACCTAGATAGCTATGTACGAATAGTTGCACCTTAGGCAAGTGTTAACCCTCTCTTTTTGTGTGGGATTAGAACATTGTATTCCATGTAGCTCACATGGTCTATGGTTATTATGGGTATGTCTCCCAAAAGTTAATAAATTAACTAAGATAAGAATATGAATTCTAATATACATTTCTTGAGAAGTGTACTTATCTTAGGTAGGACTAAGGACCCTATATACGCATTGCACTAGATGATTTTAAGAAAGGATAGGATTGGAGCCTCTTATGAAGTAAATACTTATGTTATGTATTATCTGCATGAATGCAGGTTAAGTTACTTTGCTATGTCAAGATTAGAATTATGAGTATGTGTGTGAATTGCACTTATGGCTTCTAATTGTGTTTACTTAGTATATGTGAAGGTATAGAACTCCATGTGTAAATTGCACAAGTAAGCTTGTGAAGGGGTTATGAGGGTGGTTTACCTATTATATGAACTATATGAGTTATGACTAAGGTTGTAGTAAAGTAAAGAGTCGTTATGTGATGCTATGAAGTATGTGGCCTTATGTTTAGTTATAAATGGAAGTGTTATGACTTGTTAAATATGTTATGCCTAGTCTACGGTCACTTTTTAAGTACACTTGATGGAAGTAGTATTATGGGATGCTACATACACATTGCACTAGTGTGACTTAGGAGTTGGCTTAGGTGATGGTCTATATGTGAAGTTGATGTCTATGATGTGCTTATGTCTTATGAATATATATGGTTGTGTTATGAATCATATCTATGAAAGGATATTGTAAGATGAACTCAAGGTGATACATTGTACTAAGTAGACATGAGGGTTGCTTAAGGAAGGAAGTAAGATAAAATGAGAAGTACTGTATGTATTGAATATGCCTCAAAGTTTGATAAATGGATCTATTTGATATTATGAGTAGTATCCATGACTATATGATGTATGTGAACTATATTGAGCTTATATGTGCCTATGTTTATGAAGTTTACTAAAAAGACATCTTCCATGATTTCAAATGAAATGTCCTCTTTAAATGCATGTTTTGATGGTGGTCATACTTAATGCATTCTTGTACTAATATCATTCTTTTTCATCTTTTTACACAAATTGTAGTATGTGGTGGCTAGAGAGATGTCTTCTAAGTTAAGAGCTTGGATACATCTCGCAAGTTCTAGTAATGGGACCCTTATGATTCAAGGGTTGCCTATGTCAAGATGTTTCTTTAAGTTGATGTAATAACTTAGATATTATTTTATGTTGTTAAGGGTCGTGCCCCTATTCTACCCTCTTGGTGTTATGTCTAAGATAGCAAAAATACTTAGAGTTTAACTATGTATTATGATATATATATATATATATGTGTGTGTGTGTGTGTGTGTGTGTGTGTGTGTGTGTGTGTGTGTGTGAAGTGATATTCTAACATATGATGTGCTCTGAAACCTTTTAAATTTTCTGTTATTTATATGATTATGCAATGAAAGATGCCTAATGGCTTGTCTTAGACCTCCAAGAGGTCGACAACACCGTGCGAAGATCTAGGAGTACCCTAACTTTTATGGGGTACATCGGGTCCTAACAATTATGAACTCTTATGCATGCTTGTTGATATTATAACTAGATGATAGAATTTTCTTGATCATGTACTCAATTATGTTGATATGCATGTTGACTTCACTGGAATTGGTATTGTTAGTCTTGTAATGTACATGGTCTTGACTTAATGATTATCTGCTTATTGACTTGTGTTGATTCTTGAATATGCATAGGTCTTTTCAATGTAACTTGGCATGCTTTTATCAAATGTCCTCTTTTATCATGATTTCTATGTTGGTTGTGCATATGTGCCCATACTTAGTACAAGTGATGTGCTAACCCCGTTTCTCCCTTTGTCCCAAACATTTTAGGTTTCGATCATTGAAGGGTTCATGAACATTTGCAAGGAAGGAATGGAATCATTCTCCAAGTGGTATGTCCTCAAGTCCGAGGATGATGCTTTGTTATTACTCTAGATATGGTTCTTTGTTATATCTAAAGACAATCTTTTTATTCGTTTGTTTCAAGATATTGTTGTAAATCATAAGTGGCATTTCTACATTTGTGTAAGGGCTTATGACCATATTGATTTGACTCCATATGTATATATATATATATATATGTGTGTGTGTGTGTGTGTGTGTGTGTGTGTGTACATATATATATATATATATATATATATGTATGTATGTATATGTGTGTGTGTGTGTAGAAGACTATGTAATCTTCTTATACGAATGGTCTATGTATACTCGATATGAATATATTATGTGTAAGCGAGAGGTCTAAGTAAACCTCATGAAAAGTTTTAAATTTTTCTGCATTTTTAATCTATGAATGTAATGATGAATGCTAAGAGTCTAGTCCTAGTCCTCTTCGAGGACGATGACACCAATTACGTCTAGGATTACTTCCCGGATGTGACACCTAGTGAATTGGCTTTGGTTCATCCGGTGTTCCCTGTCTCCATTCTTATGAAGTGCATCAGTGATCTCGAGTCCATTCTTCTTATTGAAGGTCTAGGTGTGGATAAGAACCTCTAATATGAAGAGGTTCTGGTGGAAATCCTTGATGGTCAACTGAAGAGATTGAGGAAGAAAGAGGTGGCCTCCGTAAAAGTGCTATGGAGAAACCATCTAGTTGAAGGTGCAACATGGGATGCCGAGGTCGAAATGAAGTCCCGTTACCGTCATCTCTTTGCTAATTAAGGTTAATTGTCCCTATTAATAATGAAAATAACAAATAAATAGAATTTTGCTTGTTCTCAAGTATGTGCATATCTTTGTAAAGTTAGTGTCAAAATGAGTTATCATAAAAGACGTTTTTTGTGTTAACCTGCACTTATGTGAAATATATGTTTTGTCTTCTTGAGATTTTAGGTCTATTGATGTTGTCTTGGAAATAATAACATGGTAACTCTTCATTATCATTTTGAGCTCATGTTGGTATTGAGAGGGTAGTTCCTTGTAATGTGTTATGAAATTTTTGAGCGCTCTTATTTGTTGTGACTTGAGTTGCTATGTGTAATGCTATGTTATGTATTAAATGGAGTTGTGAATTACTCCTATGGGCTGTGGCACATAATGATGATATGCATGTTGTTGGTTGGGTTGCTAGTATTGAGTCTATCCTTTTCCTTCAAAATATTTTTGTGTCATTCGGGAAGAATATTCCTATGGGGGGAGGATAATGTAATACTCCAAAAGTCTAAAGCCTACTCTAGAGACTCACATGAGTTTCAAAGGGTTGTAACATTCTTTTAAGCTCAATAATAATGAATAAAAGTCATTTAGGATGTCTTAGAGCTATGGCGTCAAAGAAAGACCTTGACATCCGCAAACTAGCTAAATTGAACTAGTTGACGTCCACATATTTGGTGAAGATTTGGGAGGGTCATATGAAGTCTTAAACTTGTAAAGGAATTTAAATAGGTAAAATATAGTATAAAGTGTCCGAACGTCTAGTAACGACTCCCCAAAGACCCCCGAATGGTCCTTGAGGAGGACCAAACATAGGCAAGCAGGCTGCCAAAGCAACCTGCGCGCAGCCAACGTGAGGAGGCAGAAAAGTTGCCTCGCAAACGTGGGGTCTACTCTAGGCTTACTGCCTCAACCTGTATTTCAAAAATAAATTGTAAAATTTACCGACGACGCGCTGCCACTTACTAGATTCGTTAGTGTTGTATTTTAAGCATGATAACTTCACTAAAAGACCTAATTAAGTGAGGGTCATTTAGGGTAATTTAGGGGGTGACTATATATTGAATAAGGGTAAGTTTTAAGTCATTTTTACCCACTCCAGTCAAATCCTCAAATGAAAAGCCCAAAAGCTCTCATCTCTCTCTACCTTCTCTCTCCCTAAATCCTCCATTGAAGAAGAAAGATAGCTTGAAGAAGAAGACCAATTTCTCTTAGATTTCACTTGAATTTCGTGGATTAAGCTTCATTAAGGTACGCGTTGTTCACTCTTGGGATTTCTTTCGCCAAGAGGTCCTTTCAAACATGATTTCTAAATCACCCAATTCCAAGGGCTTTATTCTACTAATAGGTGTTCCTTTAAATTTGAAATTGATGATTGATTATGATTAATTGTGATTTACTATGACTAATTAAGTTTAGATTGTAGAGTAATTGATGCTAATTAAGGAAATTTCGTGTGAATAAAGTCCCTTTCCCCAATTTCCCTAAATCTTGGATCTTGCTTATAAATTGATGGAAATTGAAAAATGTATTGAATGTTAGACTTGTTTTATCTGTGCTAATTCATTCATGGACTGCTTAGGGTAAGGATTGTTAGGATTGAGTTTATTTCTTGAAGAGTTCGTGATGAACCCTTCTCTCTTAATCCTAGGTTATGAACTAAAGTTATTTTGGATAGTGATGATACAATTGACTTAGTAATTGTCTTAATTACTATTGAATGATCATATTACACCCATTGTTGGGTTGAATTTAATGGTTGATGGTAAAACCTTGGATGATGGCTTGTGAAGGGGTTGGGTAAGTCTTTGTGATCCTAACCTTTACATCAATTATGATTACTTGTGTTTAGTGATGAAGTTATATTGAAGTATACCTTATGATAAGGTTGATTAGGATTGGTATGATGTTTAATTGAAATATCTTGATTTATGGCTTGTGAGTTGTTGGCTAAGATGTAATGATGTAAGGTTGGTGATGAATTCCTTATGTACCTGATTATGATATGGTGAAGTAAATGTGCTAACCTCACATGTGTGAATAGTATTGAAAGGTCAATACTCTTGAAATTCCTATTGATCTATGACTATGACTATATAAGGGGGTAGACCCCTATGACCTAAACTAAGTAATGATTATTAATGAAAGACATTTCAAAAGGGACTCTAGCTTAGCCCTGAGTGAACTAGAAGTGAGGAGTGTCTCTTCCCACTTAGCGAAGGTAGGTGTAACACTCCGAAAGTGTAAGACGTGTTTTAGAGCCTAACATAAATGTCACAAGGTTATTTCAATAATTTAAGGTCAAAATAGTGTATATAAGTCATTTAGAAAGTTTGGAAATCAAAAGGTCAAAGAATGTCCATGATGTCCGTTAGCTAGTTCAATGAGGAGCTAGTGTGACTTAATCTATTTTACTAAGTTTTAGGAGTCGGAAAATGCTGAAATTATGTTGAAAGGTGTATAACACATAATAGAGTTAGTTTATAGTTGAAAAGTCCGGGTAAAACTCCACAAGGACCAAACAAGGGCCCTTGAGGAGGACCCTTTCAAAATTGGCTAAAATCTGTCAAGAGATAGTGTCACCAATGAATGCCATCGACGAGGTATGTTCAAATAGACGGGGCGTCGATTTCCACCGTTGATGGACACTTAGAAATTTCGTGGGAAATCATTTTCGCAACTCTCTGACCAAAACGACGACTGTATAGAATGGTCATGAACAATGCCCGTCGATTGACAAACAGCCCGTTGGTCGGGGTTTTGTTTGTCAAGGGACTATTTTGCTGCACGTTTTCAAGTAATTTAATTGATTAATTAGGTGGTTAGTTAATTAGTTATGGGTTTAGGCATGTCTAATTAAGTTTTTTAATGACCTGCATAAAGAGTCTAACCTAATTAAACTAACCTAAGCCCTCATAATTCCCAAAAACCAAATTACTCTTCCTTTTCTCTTCTTTCTCTCTCCCAAGTAGAAGAACACCATAGATGTCAAGGTCAAGAGGATTATAGGGCTGCTAAAGGTCATGTTTCTGCATCAAACTTCGTCAATCAACAAGGTATGGGATTCCTGTCACCTTTGGGATCTCTTCCCTAAAGGGTTCCTTCAAATTGATTCCAAATAGATGAAATTCAAGAGGATTTTCTTCCAATACGAAATTGATCATGTGAATTGATTTGTTTATGATTTAATTTGGATATTATGAGAAGATTAACATATATTATAACTCAGTTATGTTTCTTCATGATGTATTGGTCTAGATTGTAGAAGATAACTGATTCCTCTAAACCCTAGGTTGTGATCTTGAATGGAATTGAGTAGTATTGGTACAATTGACTTGGTTAACATGTGAATTAATATCCTATGTTGTTATTATGTCAATTCATGATTAGATTGAGATTAATTGCAATCCAATTTATATTAGTTCTTGAGTAATTGACCTAGGTTGTGAAGTAGATCATGAACTTGCCGTAAGTCTCTTATTATAAGATATGAACTAGTGTTGACTTCATTATCATATTGCTTTGTATTATGTTATTGTATTATACCCATTGTTGGGTTAAATTGAGGATGGTTGATGGTAAGACCTTGATGATGGTTTTTTGAAGAAGATTGGGGTAAGTTTTATGATTTCAACTCTTTACTTCAATCATGGTTAGTTGTGATTAAATGATGATGTTGTATTTAAGTATACCTTATATTAAGATTGATAGGGTTGGTATCATGTTTAATTGAAATGTCTTTACTATGGTTTTTGAGGTGTTCTCTAAGATTTAAATGTTATAAGGATGGCGATAACTTACCAATCTGTCTTATCATGAATGATTATGTAAATGTGTTAACCTCACATGTATGAATTGTAATGAAAGGAAAATACTCATGCAGTTCTTATTGAGCTATGATGATGATGATTATATAAGCGATGGACCCTATGACCAACATTAAGCTATGATGACTAATAAAGGCTTAAAGACATTTCAAAAATGGACTCTAGCTTAACACCGAATGAATTTTAGAGTGAGGAGCATCCCATCCCACATAGGGAAGTTAGGATCACTAACATACTCATGAGATTGGAGACTATAATGCATGTAGCATAAAGAGGGTCCCAACTATATCTCCTAGCTCTTGAACTTTGTTGCCCCCATAGGAATACTAGCTAGTGGATCCACATAGTTTCTATACTCATGTTTTAGGTACTACCTTGGCATGTAGTCCGCCTTCTTTTGGTGTAGGGTTCCATGACACCGGATTCCACATTAGCTCATGTGGTCTATATCAGTTAAGGCAAGATGTTCCCAAAAGGTAAAAAGATGTAATAAATAGAACTCTAACTAGGATGACCTAAGGGGTTTATCTTAGTCTAGGTAAGGTTATGGGATTCTACCTATACATTGCACTAGTTAGCCTTGAAAGGAGTCTTAGTAGGATGTTCTTATGTAGGCATATGATTATAAATGTAAATGAGAGGTATATAATAATCTTGCATGTTTATGGTACCTTATGATGTTGAATTCACTTATGAATATATGTTGGTATACATTTCTAAAGTATGATGCTATGTACTCTTAATGATATGATACATGAAGTTGGACATTGGTTATGGATCTTGTTCGGCTTACTTGATCGAGTAAGGTTATGGGGTTTTAATTAGTCATTGCACTAGTGGACTTAATGAGGGTTCGTGAGTGATTGTCTTGCTTTGGATATGTTGTAATGAACTCTTACTCATGCTTGAAGTTAAGATAGAGTTGTCTTCATTATATGTTCAAGTATGTTGTTATGTATTATTGACTTGGCTAGATTTAGTATGGTTGGACTAGTGATGAACATGATCTTTACTTTATGATTATGCCTTAATGACTTGTATTGGTTCTTGAATGATCATAAGTCTTTTTAAATGTAAAATAGCATGCTTTAATAAAATGTCCCCTTTTAGCATGATTTGGTATTATATGTGCATATGGTATCATACTTAGTACATGTGATGTGCTAACCCCATTTTCTCCCTTTTCTCGAACATTTTAGGTTGCGGTCGTTGAAGAACTTTTGAGACGACTTTGAAGGAAGACTTGGAATTCTTATTCATCCATGTTGGGTAGGTCCTCACATTTCGAGGGCAGTGCCACTATCAAGCTATTGGATGTTTTCTAGTTATAAGACTTCTAGTTCTTTCCTTTTCATTTGAGTACTAAAGATTGTATAGCTTATATAAGGCTTTATTATGTTGATTTATGGGATATGCTCAATTGATATACTCTTGATTAGATTCTTATGAGATGAGACACTCATTTAAGACTATGTTAAGTATCTTATATATACATACATATGCGCAATAAACGTAGAAGACTATGTAATCTTCTTATACGAAGGGTCTATGTATACTCGATATAAATATATATTGTGTGTATGTGAGAGGTCTATGTAAACCTCAAGATAGATATGAAAAACTTTTATTTTCTGCATTTTTAACCTATGAATGTAATGATGAAAGCTAAGAGTCCAGTCTTAGTCCTCTCCGAGGACGATCACTCCGCTTACGTCTAGAGGGTGCTCCCTGGATGTGACAGTAGGTTCACTATGTACTCATCATATTGGAGACTATAATGCATGTAGCATAAAGAGGGTCCCAAATACATCTCCTAGTTCTTGTACTATGTTGGCCCCACATGAATACTAGCTAGTGGATCCACATAGATGTTATGTTCACGTTTCGGTATTACCTTGGCAAGTAGTCCACCTTCTTTCGGTGTAGGGCTCCATGACATTGGATTCAACATTGGATCATGTGGTCTATGTCGGTTAAGACAAGATGTTCCGAAAAGTTAAAATGAAGTAACAAAGTGAACTCTAACTAGGATGACCTAAAGGGTTTGGATTAGTCTAGGTAGGGATATGAGACTCTACCTATACATTGCACTAGTTAGCCTTGAGGGGAAGTCTTAGAAAGATTTTCTTATGTAATTATACCTTTAAAATGTAAATGGTATGTATATGTTTATCTTACATGTTAATGACACTATGTGATATTGGTTTCACTTATGAACATATGGTTGGTCTCTATTGCTAAACTAGGATGATGTCTACACTTAATGACATAGTATGTAAAGTTAGTCATTGTCTATAGCTCTTGTTGCGATTACTTGATTGGGTGAGGTTATGGGGCCTTATTTAGTCATTCTACTACTGAACTTAATCGTGGTGTATTAATGATGGTCTTGCTTAAGTTATGAAGTTATGAACTCTTATGCATGTTTGTTCATATTATAACGTCTAGGTAGCGTCACATACCACCACCTAAACTTCATAGACTTCTCAAATTCTAGTAGGTATTCCATAAGATGAGAAAAGTCAATAATCGACATAGACCATGGTAGCAAAGAAAGGAATCCGGAGTGGTAACCTACTCCGATGGAGGGTATTCTACTTGCCTATAGTAGAACTTGGACAAATCCCATGTAGGCACATGGTTAAGAAATATGAAGGGCTTTTATGTACTCTAGTCTAATACTCAAGTGGAGATACATTGTAATCTAGTCTCCGCCTCAAGTATAGCTACTTCCCTTAACATAATCACTCGGTGCTAGCCTTTGTTCTCATAGAGTAATTCACATTAAAGAATCACATGAAGGGGTTCCATATCTAGTTCATAACCTAATCAGATTCACCCTACCAAAGAGGTCTACTAGGGCTACCTTACAATGGCGTCAAAGATAGATCATCATGACTTTCCTAAGGATTATATGATGTCGTTCCAGCCAATCAACCCTAAGTCCACCATTCATACAAGAAGGATACTATTACAGCTCTCGACTTCAAGGTTCATAACCTTACCACTAGGTTTAAGGTTCCACCTACATGACCTTATTAACATCATTTAAGGTCTCACATATTATTCATTCATACATGACAAGGGTGCACTAAACATACCTATTTAAGGCATCTCATATTCACATATCATTTATACATGTGTCATATAAGGGACAAAACAAGACACACCACACTTTACCTTATTACATATAGCATATCATTCTTTGAAGCACTTAATGATGACCCTTATCATCTTTATGCCATCCTATACATTACTATAACATCATCAATATAACCATTATAGGCTCATATTGTCAAGTAGGAACAATCATGCATCAACTCTAAGACTACACACATAAACACATAGTCATAGTCTAACATGATCACCTAACATCAATACAGGAAACAATTGCTTTCACATTACTCACATGTAGATAGATATGATAATACTTCACATAATCAATTACACAAATTATCATAATACTTCAAGTAGTTGCCGACAAGGCCATGATCACCATAATACATAAAGTAACGCCATCAAGACAACTTCAATCACATAACACCGCCACCACAAGTGGACCATACCAATAAAAACATAATTCAAGAGATAATTACATAAAATAAAGAGAATTAGGGAAGCGTACAACCAATCCATTCTCTCCACTTCAACCTTTAGCTAAATCATCCAATTCAATACCAATAGGCCCATACAATGGTCATGAACATCAATTCAATGCAAAAACCCTAATACTCAATGAATATAGGTCAATTCAACATAGATTTATCAATCTAATACAGCATATACATCAATTGAATACAATTTTTACATCATTCAATAGACCACATCACACTACATTAGAATTCATAAGAATTAAGTCAATATCAGGTCAACCACAAAGTAGTCAAAATCTATGGTTCATGAATTACATGGGTTCATATGTTAATTAAGTTAAAATTATATAATTAGCATAAAAATAATCAACATATAATGATTCAAAACCTTTAATGCAAGAACCCATGGATGGATCATAAAATTGGACAAGTTCATCTATAGAAAACTTTAGAAATCTCTTTATATTTTGGGCTCCTGGATGCATAGAGTTTAAGGATAAAAAATCATACCTTATTGATGTTAATCAACCAATTTGAAGAAGATCACCACTCAAATCTCCAACCAATATCTTCCTTGAGTTTTGACTTCAATGGAGTTCTTGAGAAATTCTAAAAGATTTTGGGTTTTGATTTTTGAAGAATGAATTCTTCTAAGTGTTAAAGGCTTATAAACATGTTTAAAATATTGAAATTACCCTTAGGTAAACGCCCTTTCTCTTATTTTGACGTGGGGTGAATTTACAACTTCACCCTTCCAACTTACTGTAACCTACGTAGTTGACAAACCAAACCATGCCTGGCCATCAACGGCTCGTCGTTCTGTTTGTCCATGGTTTATGACAGATGCTGGTTTTTGGCTTGGACTTCTCCCACGTCTAAGTCCTTACCCAAGACACCCATCGACGGGGCGTCGACTGGCCAACGATCCGTCTACTCCCTCTATCGTTTGGGGCTGTCTTGGGTAGTCTTGACTCAAGAAAAGGGTCCTTCCTCAAGGACCCTTGTTTTGTACTTGGGGACTTCCACCCGGACATTTTCCAACCCAAATATGTTTGTATTAAAGTTTAGGACCTCCCATATCAATTTTATCCAAAATGAACACGTAAAACTCGATGAAACATGCTTAGACACACAAGGTCGTTTCAAGGAAAACCTTTTGAACGTCATGGACATTTTTGGAGGTTTGACCTCCAAACTTCACGAAACTTGACACACTACCTATATACACTATAATAACTCATATAAGGACCTCATAAGATCATTAATCACATATAAATTCATATATAGACATATGAGGCACATAGGTGACTTAGTCGTGAAATGTCTTAGTCGTCCCTTGATGTTTAACTTCCAATGCACCTAAAGTCTTAGACGGTGCCTCAATAACACATTATATACCATTTTAGGACCTTATACAATCATGACAACCATTTTAGGATCTAGTTCACCTAAGTCATTTTCGGGATCTTACAGTATCACACTAAATCTATGTTGATAATTCTTTTCTTATTAACTATCTCCTTGGTCTGGCAAGTAATAACAAGGCAAGTTTTAACGTTTAAACCTCTTAAATGAAATCTAATTAAAATATTAAGGGTGAAATCCTAGATGGGCCAATACAAATTTTTGTAATTATGAGGAAAAATTTGCAAGGATTATAATGTCTTGCATGGGTCATCCTCTTCTACCACTGATCACCCAGTCATTTGTATCTTATAGCTTATAAATATATTAACACATAGAAAATTAAATATAAGAATGTAACATACGTGATGCCACATGAGTGAACAAATGTGCTTTTCTGTTCTGATCTATGCACTTATAATACTTGATTTCGTTTGAGCCCTTGTTTTAAATATGTTATTGACTTAGATATTCGGTAAATTTTTTGTACTAATGTACTTTGTGGGAGATGCTGCATTTCATGCTGCTTGCACAGGTACTCGCTGCTAATAGACCTCATTAGTAGGTACTCAATGACTATTGCTGAAGCTCTAGGTTAATTTAGGGCTTATCGAGTCTTTGACACCTATTATGTTATTGTATGATAGTTAAGGTTGGCGGGGCCATGTCTCACCCTAAACTAAAGTTTCCAATATTTTTGAGGCTTTTTAGACTAATTTGTAGAGTTCACTTATGTTTTGTCTCAAAACAAGTTGTGTCGTCAACAACCAAGTATTGTATACAAGTTTTGGGTTTACTTATGCTTGTTAATATCGTTGCATCCTATATGAACTTGTCACAACTTTAAAATTTTCATAGTTATATACATAGTAAGAACATGTTAATGTTGTTTTTGTCGGGCCTTAGGGTATCATGTACCCGTATGTCTTAATGTTAATTGAGGAATGACAAAAGTGGTACCAAAGTAGGTAATCCTAGAAAGTTTACAGATATGTATTTATGCATAGTCTTGCTTTTGGATGTTTTGTGCACAACATTTATATATATGAGGCTATGAGACATGTAGGACTTCAATATTCTCTTTCATTTGTTAGATGGTGTGATAGAGATAGTGTTTTAGGTGGATTATATCTAACTTTTAAATCATTCTATAATAGCAAAGATGATGATTAAAATAAAGAGTAAAAGAACAACCAAGCAAGTTAATGTGAATAATGAAGAAGGTACCAATAAACCAACACCTAGACAAGCTGGTCAAAGTGAGGCTCGAGATAAGTCTCTATCACTAATTTTCCACATTCCTCTATCTCCAAAAGATCTAATGAGTAAAAGTGCACCTCAAGCCCCCCCCCCCCCTATTGATTATATTGAACAATTTTTAAGAAATTTAGTCCAATTATTGACTCGAATAGTTGCCGGAAAAGGCCAAAGGCAAGAAGGTCTAGTTACAGGCACTAGTCCTGTAAATAAGGCAGCTGCTATGACCCTCAAAATAAACTAGGATAAACTATATCCTCACATGAGTTTTATGAGTCAATGACTTTTTAATAATGTTGGAAACAACTTGTAATAATTGGTTTTAAGAGTTCGGCAGTCAAACATCAAAGGACGATCAAGACGTCTAAAAAACTAGTCTTTCGAGTGCTAGTGTCTATAACACTCTGAAAGTCCAAGACATACACTAGAACCTCACATGATTATCAAAGGATTGAAACACTATTATAATACCTAATATAATGTTTATAAGCCATTTAGGAAGTTATAGTGTCAAGACATCAAAAATGCCCATGACATCCAAAGATTAATAAAAGAGGTGCTAGTGTGATTTAGCCTATTTCACGGGGTTGTACAAGTCAAAATTTTATAAATATTGGTGTAAATGTATCAAACAATTATTTTATTAAGTTTAGAATTTAAACATCAGGGTACTACTCCCCAAGGACCACCCTAAAGGTCCTTGGAGAGGACCCTCAATTTGACCCCAAAAGGTCTATGTTGGCAGTGGCTACATACAAAGCCAATCAAAAAGGCGTCATATGAGTGACGGGGCGTCAATTTATCCATAGTCACACACTTAGAAAAAATCCCAGACTGGTCCAAAAACAAAGTCTCTGGAACAAACGACGATTGTGTTGGACAGTGGGTGCAAGGGTCGTCGACTGGCCTATAGATCGTAGGTCGGGGTCTCATAGGACAGGTTTGTGTTTTGCTATTTGATTTTAAGTGGGTTGTTTTAATTAGATAGTTGGTTAATTAAGAGTTATTGGAGGTTTAATTAATTTAATTAATTACCAATAGAAAGACCTAAGCCTAATTAAACTAAACCAACTCACTCAATTCCCAAACTCAAATCTCTATTCCTTCTCTCTACTACCTCTCTTCCAAAAGAGACTCCATAGAAGACCAAGGTCAAAGGGCTTAGGGATTCAATAACTTCACTTTCTCTCCATCAATCTTCAATGATTAACAAGGTATGATAACTCTTCACATTTGAGACTCCTTTCCCCCAAATAGTTCTTTCAAATTGATTTCCAAAAGATGATATGAACATGGGTTTCTTTCTAATGCAAAATTGATATTTCAAATTGTATTGTTCTTGATTTATATTGGTTATTATGGTTATATTATGTTGTATTATTCTTTAATTATGTTAGCCTGGATGTTCAACCTAATGTGTGAAGAGATGATGAATTGACCCCAATTCCCTAACCCTTGGTTATGAACTCATGTTGAATTGATTAGTGTTGATGCAATTGACTTAGTTCTTGTGTTAATTACTATTATATTGATGTTATTACACCAATGTATTGATGAATTGGGTAGTTGATGCTAATACCTATAATGAAGGCTTTTTAAGGAGAATTTCTAAGACTTTGTGATCTTGAACCATTACTTCAATTGTGATGTCTTGCACTTGATGATGAAGTTCAATTTAAGCATATCTTGTGATTAGATTAAGTAGGTTTTGGTATGATGATGCAACTGAATTGTCTTTATTATGTGAATTGTGAGATAACGATCAACGTGTAATGATATAAGGTTGGTTGTCAATTACCTATGTGCCTTACTATGACATGATGATGATAATGTTTTAATCTCACATATAAGGGTTGTAATGAAAGGACATACTCATGCAATTCTTGTTGAGCTAATGACTATGACTATACAAGGGGTTAGTCTCCTATGTCCTAAACTAAGTTATGATAGTTAAAGGATGACTTAAAGACATTTCAAAAAAGGAACTCTAGCTTAGTACCGAGTGAACTACTGGTGAGGAGTGTTCCTTCCCATGTAGGGAATGCAGGTTCAGTATTGTACTCATGACATAGAGATTACAATGCCAAATGGCATAAAGAGGGTCTCAAAAATGTCTCCTAGTTCCTAAACAATGTTGCCCCCATAGGAATACTAGCTAGTTGATCCACCTATATGCTATGTTCATGTTTTGGCATTACTTTGTCAAGTGCACCACCTTCATTCAATGTAGGGTTTGATGACACCGCATTCCACATTTATCTCTTGTGGTCTATGTTGGTTAAGGCAAGTGTTCCTGAAAGTAAAATGAATAACTAAAGGTAAATGAATATATACATTGATTAGGATGACTTGAGTGGTCTACTTAGAATAGATAGGGGGTATGGGACCCTCTCTAGACATTGCACAAGTTAACTCTAAAGGGAGTCCTAGGAGATGGTCTTCTGTGTGATGTTATTAATAAATATAAGATGTTGATTTTACATGATGATGTTATTATAGGATGTTGATTTTGCATGATGATGCTATTATATGATGTTGACTATTTTGATGAACATGTGTTGGTCTAAGTTTCTATATGTCAAAATGACTGTGATGATATATGTTGATGAAGCCAGGCATTACTTATGATCTTCTATCTTGTTTACTTGATTATGTGGGGTTATGGGACTTCACATAAGCATTGCACATGTAAAATTGAGATGGGATTGTTGATAAGGGTTTTGGTATTCTTATGTTTATATGAACTATTGAACTTATTAGGTTTCTATGGTTCTTATGAAGTTTATATGGCTCTTATGTTGAGTTAAATTGATTATGAACATGATTTCTTTTATTGTGATCCTTATGTCGTATGTTCTCTCTTGTATGTGCACGAAGGGCTTTCAAATGACTTATCATGTTTTCTAAAGTAAAGGTCCCTTTTTATGCATTTTTCAAATGTTTTATGTTCATGTTTCCATACTTTTAAGTGGTGTACGAACCCATATTTCTATTTTTCTACAATTATGTAGGTTTCGGACATTGAGTTTCTAGAAGGCCAATTATAGAAAACTTGGATTCTCTTTTCTCTGTGTTTTGTAGGTACTCACCATTCCGATGATGATGCCACTATCTAGCCATTTGATGTTGTTCTAGTCTAATGACATTTAATTTAATTCACTTTATTTTTAAGACTATTGGTGTATAAGCCTATATGTGGCTTTTGTTGTAGTGAAGTATGGGTTATGCCCGAATGTTATACTCATTCTAGATGGTTTAAATGTGAGACTTTCCTATAGGAATATCTTTGTGTATTGTGTATGTAACCTAAATGTAGAAGTCTAAGTAAGTTTCCTATGTGATGAATCTAAGTAAACTCCCTATGTATATATATTTGTAAGCGAGAAGTCTATGTAAACCTCACTATATAGATGTATATGAAAAGTTTTGATTTTCCACGTTTTAGCCTATTATATGTTATGACGAATGCTAAGAGGCTAGTCTTAGTCCTCTCCGAGCACGACGATGCCGTTTACATTTAGGGGTGCTCCACGGATGTGAAAATCATTGTATGAGAGCATGAGGTTGAATATCATTTGGTTCGATTTCTTAGTAAACCATGTCTAAGTAGATTCTTATTCGTAATTATGAAGCGCGCCACACTTATGAATGAGAGACTATGTGATGATTAGGAAATTCTCATCTTCTTGTGTTCCTATGACGTGCCTCTAGAGTCTTAATTTTTGTATTCTTTTCACTTAACCCTCTTATTGTTGTTATAGGTATGACTACTAGAAGGGAAAACACAAGGAGGGTTGAGGAAGGGATTGCTTATGCATGAGCTCATGCAAATCAAGCTCCTCCACAAGAAAATCAAGTTCCTCCACTTGAAAAAGTTGCTATGGGTGATCAAGTTCAAGTTGTTCCTCCACCTATGACGGATGTGGAGATAAGGTCGGCTCTTCTCAATTTGGCCCAAGCCATGACCTCTAAAGTTAATGCTGTAACTTCTCAAGTCCAAGCTATGACGGCACAACTGAATCGGAAAGTTGTACACCATATGCCTGAACATGCTCGCACTATGGCTTCTCGTTTGAGAAACGCTACTAGGATGAACCCCTTTATATTCTTCAGGTCAAAAGCGGGTGCAGACCCTCAAGACTTTCTTGATTAGGTCTATAAAATTCTATTTGCTATGTGTGTGACTCTGAGTGAATAGGACGAGTTGGCTGCCTATCAACCCAAAGATGTGGCACAAACTTGGTACACTCAATGGAGGGATAATAGGGTGCTAAGAGGTGGTCTGGTGACTTGGAAGATCTTTAAAAGGGAATTCCTTGATAAGATCTTTCCTAGAGAGTTGAGGGAAACTAAGGTGGAAGAATTCATACACCTTTGTCAAAGAGGTATGAGTGTACTTGATTACTCCTTGAAGTTTACTAAATTGTCCAAGTATGCTCCATCCTTGGTGTCTAACCCAAAGGATGAGATGAGCCATTTTCTTACGGGAGTGTCCGAAGACTTGGTAGAAGAAAGTCGTTCGTCTATGCTTAATGACAACATGAATGTTTCATGTTTAATGGTTCATTCTCAACAAGAGGAAGAAAGTAGACTAAGAAGGAAGAATAGAGAGGCCAAGAGGGCCATGTTTTATGAAGGTGGTTATTCAAAGGAAAGGTTGGAAATTTAAGACAAGCCTTGATTCAAGAAGAGGTTCTCCAACAAGTTCCTTCCAAATTTTCGAAGGCTCGTTATGATAGGGTGTCTAACCCTAAGTCTTAAATGGAAGATGTACTAGTTCAGCAAGCAAGAAGCCTACTTGTCAAAAGTGTGGCAAGAAACATACGGGTGAATGCCTAGTTAACACGGACAATTGCTTTAGGTGTGGCAAGAGTGGTCACAAGGATAGAGATTGCCCTAATGTGAAAAGGCAAAACAAGGGGAGTGGCAAACTCAAGGAAGTGGTTTTAATGTTGATGCTCCAAGAAAGAATAACTTTTATGCTCTCCGCTATAGGGGTGAGCAAGAGAGTTCTTATGACGTGGTGACCGGTATTTTAGAAGTCTTCTTTATTTATGTTTATGCTGTACTTGATCATGGTGCTACCTTGTCGTTTGTTACTTCTTTCGTAGCTAGAAGTTCGATATTTTTCCCGATATCATAAATGAACCATTTATGGTGTCTACCTCAGTAGGTGATCCGGTGGTTGCATTAATGGTAGATATGTCAAATCCGAGATCATACCCTAGATGATATGGCACTCTCGGAGTGAAACCGGCGTACTTGACCTCTCAGATATCTCATACAATCCCTTTCACATAATTCATCGCATATACATATATTGAAAGTAGTGCAGAATTAAAACTTTTCGCAAAACATTCTAATAGTCTTTCAAAATATTTTTCATATAAAATCAAAGGAACTAGGCATCATATCATCAAATCTTAGACTCACAAATATACTTGGGACATGGACCATACAATCTATTACAATAAATCAATAAAAAGAAACTCTAAAGGCATCTATGCCCTCGAGTAAAGTGAGGACATACTTCAAATTGCTTTAGCGATCCTATAATCCAAGCCTTCGCCTCCATAGCACCTTCAACTATGAATCACTTTAGAGATAGATAAAAGCATCGAATTAGTACAACCACGTGTACTAAGTATGGCTTAATGCATAATCATGATAACAAACATTTAATGGAAAAACACTCTTTTTGATAAAACATCATATCATAAGCATAAGAACAACATTTAACACTTTAGAAACACATAATATAACAGTTAAACAATTTATCACATTTTTGGAGAAACATTACAGTAACCCATATCACTCTCACCGTGAATGCCTCCACTGTTTCAGTGAAGTTATTCTAGTTCACATTGAACACTTTCTAGCATGTCATCTTCTCACTAAAATTTATCCTAAGACTCACTTAAGTAAAAAAAAAAAAAGAGACCGCCTATAAACCCTCTCTAGGCACACCTAAATGATCCTTAAGACCACCTATAACGAGACATACACACTTACAACACACCCAACACAATGTAACATATATGATATGACATTCACCTCACTAAGGTTACCAAAAGACTTACTTAAGTATTTCTAGAAGAGAACGCCCATACACCCTCTTCAATATTACCAATATAATCCCTAAGACTTACTAAGATTAGATCCTGCCTACTTTATAACTCAACGTTCCTAATTAGAGTCATTCTCAGTATCTCGCAAGGTAAGACATGAAGAGATCATCCTGTATGCCCCCTTCACACTTTAACTAGTAAATTCTTAGACTTACTCTAGATTAGGTATTCATTCATTTACATGCTACCTATCGTAAGTCATTACATCATTAGTTCATCAAGAAACATTCATCACATAAAGGTTATTCAATTAATGGTCTTGGAGAAGACTTAGAGACTCTCACTAACGTCTTCAAAGCTTATTGTGCAATGTATATATAACGTCCCATACCTCAACCTAAACTTCATAGAACTTTTCCAATACTAGTAGGTATACCATATGATAAGATTAGGAAATAACCGACATAAACCATGATAGCAAAACATGGAATCCGGAGTCGAACCTACTCCGATGGAGGGTGTTTTACTTGCCTATGGTAGAACTTGGACACATCTCATGTAGGCACATGGTTATAGAATATGAAGGGTTTACTTTGCACTCTAGCCTCATTCTTATCTAGAGCTACTTCCCTTACCATACTCACTCGGTGCTAGCCTTTGTTCTCATAGAATAATTCACATTAAGGATCACATGAAGAGGTCCCATATCTAGTTCATAACACAATCACATTCACCCTACAAAAGAGGTCCCCAAGGCTGCCTTACAATGGCGAAGAGGATGGCTTAATGACTTTTGTAAGAATGATTTCATGTCGTTTCAGCTAACCATTCCTAAATCCATCACTCACACAAGATGGATTCCATTACAGCTTTAGACTTCAAGCTTTTCTTAACCTTCTTTCTCAAAGGTTCCACATAAGTTGACCTCCTCACTATGTTCAAGGCCATACATCATTCTTTCGTACAATAATAAGAGACGTTAGCATTCTATGTCAAGACATCTTATATTCGCGTTCATACATGTATCATGTAAGGGACACAAGTCTACCATACAAGACACACCAATGACTTCACTTTATCATATATATCATATCATTCTAGAAGCACATATGAATAACCATTATCATATTTTAAGTCATCCTATCAACTTCTATTACATCATCAATATAATCATCATAGACCCATATAGCCAATTAGGAATAATGATGCATCAACTCTAGGACTATACACATAAAGACATAGTCATAGTCTAATATGATCACCCAATATGAATAGAAGAACACATACTTTAACATTACTCACATGAAGATAGATATAATCATACTTCACATAAATCAACTAAACAAATCATCATAGTATATCAAGTAGTTGTTGACAAGGCCATGATCATTATAATACATCATGTAACACCGACAAGGCCACATCATTCACATAGCACCACCACCATAAGTGGAACATAGAAATCACAACATAATTCAAGAGCTACATTAAATAAAATAAAGAGAATTAGGGAATCATACCACCAATTCATTCTCTCCACTTCAATGCTAAATCATCCAATTCAATACCAATAGGCCCTTACCCGTAGTCATCATCATAAATTCAATGCATAATCACATACTCAATAAATATAAGTAAATTCAATATAGATTTATCAATTTAAGAAATCTTATACATTAATTCAATACAATTATTACATTATTCAATAGCCCATGGAAAACTACACTAGAATTCATAAGCATTAAGACAATATCAAGTCAACCATAGAGTAGTCAAAATCTAGGGTTCATGAATTACATGTGTTCATAGGTTAATTGTGTTAAAATCATCTAATTAACATCAATATAATCAATATTTAATCATTCAAAACCTTTAATGCAAGAACCCATGGATAGATCATAAAATTGGACAAGTTCATCGTTAGAAAACATAAGAAATCTCTTTGTATTTTGGAAATCTAGATGAACAGAGTTTCAAGGATAAAAAATCATACCTAAATGATGTCAATCCACTAAATTGATGAAGAATCACCACTCGAATCTCCAATCCATTCTCTTCCTTGAGTTTTGGCTTCAATGGAGTTCTAGAGAATTTCTTAAAGATTTTGGGTTTTGATTTTGAAGATTGAATTCATCTAGGTATTTAGGACTTATGTAGATGTTTAAATACCCAAAATACCCCTAATTAACCACCCAAAATCTTATTTGGATGTTTGGTGAATTTACCCATTCACCCTTTAACTTAACAGTGAATAGCACAGAATACAAATCCCACCAACGATTAGCCATCGACGAACCGCTTTTCCACTAACAGACCATCCTGGCTGGCCTTCATTTGGTTCAGAGATTGGGCATTGAAAGCTTGATCTTCCTGGGCTAATTCTTGACCAACGACTCCCATCGATGGGGCGTCGACTGGCCAACGAGCCATCATTTGACTCAGTCGATTGGGGATTAATTATCTTGAAAGCCTTTGTCTCTTTGAATTGTCCTTCCTGAAGGACCCGTAGATGGTCCTTCACTACACCATTTTAGGCCTACGGCCACAATAAATATGAGCAACGCTTGAAAAGTGTTGCCTAAAATATTTTTGGAAGCACTTTTGAAATGTAGCCTAAATTTTTAACTTTTGACAACAATAATATTGAAAACACTTGTAAAGTGTACCCTTTAATGGTATAGACTACACTCTATAAGTGTTTTCATGATATGAAATAAATGACAACAATTATTTACATATATGGCAACACTTTTAAAGTGTCCTATTTTTATAATTGTAAAAATCACACATTAGAAGTGTGACCTAAAATTTTTCACTAAAATATTAGCTTCCCTCCAACATTTTAAACTCTCCCTCCCATTTTTATTGCCAAAAAAATAATTAATAAAACATTAATAAAAACTTTTGTCTTTGTCTTCTTTCGTAGATGAAAATTAGCACATATGCTACACATTAGAAAACACGCCTCTTTACTCTTCTTTCCTATATGAAAAATATACTGAAGATCGAAGAGGGAAAGCTGAAGAACAAAAGAGATGAGCTGAAAAATGGAAGAGCTGAGCTGATTTTCTTCTCTAAAACCCAATTTTCTCGAATATATGAAGAGCTAATGCCGAAGAAGTAGGGATCGATCGATGAACTGAAGATTGAAGAACCGAAGATTGGAAGCTGAAGAACCGATTTCGTCAAGCGTAAGTACCAATTTCGGACAACCGAGATTTCTTTTTACTCTCTACTTATCGTCCAGTGCTAAAAACAGTCATTTGATTGAATTTTTGTTGTGTTTATAAGTAATTGATTACTTTGGGTTTGTTATAGCTTAAATTCTAAAGAAGGGGAAGAAAGTGCAAAAAAGTTGAATGTCAAAGTTAACCCTAGGAATTTTGAGGAGACGATATTTTTGTTAACCCTAGGAATACTGGTCTTTGCTCTCATTTTTGTTATTTAGATACTCTCATTCTTCTTATTCACATCACATGTATCTGTGAGCAGCATTATATTTGGACAGCTACTGTGAATGGAACTCATAGAGCTTGTCATAGTACAAACAAGGACGTTCTAGAAATAGCATTCAAATTCGGAAAAGTAGGGTCAAGTGCAGTTACTGCAATGCTGATAAATAGTCATACACTTATAGTAGCGAATGTGGAAGATTATCAAGTTGTTATATACAAGAGAGGTATTGCCGAGCAGCTATCAATTTCTCATGAGCGAAACAGGGAAAGGGAGATAATTGAAAGCAAAGGCGTATTTGTTTCAACATTCAACGTAGCTTACGTCTAAATGATTCAAGTTTTAGTTTAATTCATCTAGATGATTTCACTCTCTCATGGTGATATTGCTCCATTACATTTGACTGCTTCTATCTATTCTCTACTCTTCATGCTCAAATTCTAAAGTTCTTGAGGTCTCAAACGTCAATCATTCATCTCAATTTTTGGTCTTGATGATTTCGAATTCTCTGTTTTCTTCATACGTTGTACATGAGGCGATACAAAGCCTACCAAATATATTTTTCATTGATTCATATGCAATTGATGTAATCAATTATCTAGCCATAAGTCCATAACTTATTGGTTGCTTCACACCAGCTGGCAGTTTGAAATTTTGTAGGTGATGCCCCTTGCGTTGATGGACAGCTTGCCGTTGCTAGGGCATTTGGAGACAAGAGATTGAAGAGACATCTTAGTTCATACCCATATGTGGCAATTGAGCTGATAGATAACGACTTAGATCTCATTATTCTCGCAAGCGATGGTCAGTGGAAGGTAAGATGTATTCATTTTAATTAGAGCTAGAATATCTTGAGGAGGATGTTGTATTTGCTCATATCGAACATTTGATTCGCGTATTTATAGGTAATGTCCATCCAAGAGGTAGTGGACTGCATTAAGAACGTGTATTCGCTCTATCACATTCTGTTAGATGATTTTTGTATAAGTGTTAACCGGATACTAAGTAAAAGGGAAAAAGGTCAGTTTTGTGGACCAAACAGAAATAAAATCAGATAGAAGCTTCAGCTAAGGAAAAAAGAACTATAGGCATATTCCATACTGTATTTGAATATTTTCTATGACTAGTTTTGTTTGCAAAAGATAATGATTGAGAAATATAGCAAATTTCTTATGTAATGTTTCAATGTGATTTACATCATTGTTTATCTATAATCATACTTGAACATACAAACAAATGTGGCAGAAACCTGGTCAAGACACAATAAGCAACTTCCAGATCTAATCAACATAATGAAGTGTTCCATTGCTAATTGTGTTTAGTAATGTCTGCACATGTAGTAAATTCTGTTCATAAACTGCAATCTCGTGCTTGTTTCATTGTTCGTTTTGGAACATATTCCTATTTCATGGGAAATTTTACGGCACAAGTTCAGTAATTTCTATCCATATGCCAAGTTAAAAGAACTAGTCTTTCCATTATATTCACCGACAGTGTAGTGTAAATAAAGAAGCTTTAACAAGTAGTACAAAACCAATATATAAATGTGAAGCTCTCTCCAAAACCAATCACGCATCAACATCTGCAATAATTTGAAGAAGTCTTATGAACTAGATTGATTTCCAACTTGATGTTTTAGTTGTTTCTACCTATCCCCAACGTTTGATCGATAGGCTCCTTGAATCAATGTAAGTGTCTTCTTCTTTTCTTGTAATTATCCTTCCCTTTGTGATCTTGTTTTTTCTTGCATAGGCATTGGGAAAGGCCTAGATTCAGCTCCAATCTTTTAGGAATCATTCTGAGTTTTTCCTCTTTTTACATATCAAGGTTTTATCTTGTTGCGACTGAGTCTCTACGTGAAACTACAGGTTAATTGTTGCTTATTGTGTTCCAATTTTACCTTCTAGGCTCTCTTTTTTGTTTACTCTTTCATTTTTAACAGTAAATTACCTTTAATTAAAAACATATATTTGGTACCTAAGCTTCTTGGACAAACTGATTATTCAATAATAAATTATCATTCCTTTATATAATGTTACTTCTACTTTTTCGTGCCACTGTATTTGAATCTTGCAGTAAGAATTTACGGAATACGCTTTTATTGGTCAAAGTGTACCTTATTCTTGTTATTTCAGCCGGGGCATGAGTCCAGTATTTAGTTTAACTTAGAAAACTTCTTCATTGCTACCATATTGTCTTTCAAAATATCATTTTGTAAGTTTATCTTATGTTGCTTAATATTGTCTTGTTATTGTTTTTAAGTTTTTATCTTTCTCATGAATGAAAACAATTGTCCTTGAATTTTTAAAAGTTTACACGAGAATTGAATGGTCCATGACTAGTTATCTCATTGTTTCATCTATAACCCTGCAGATTCCTAGGATTGTTTGCTCTTAGTTTGTATTATATTGTTTTCTCAGCTTGCAAGATTAGTGCGGTGGTTCTTATTTAGCTATTCTGGGTATAAGCTACTAACTAGTTATGTTGAAATGATTTTTTAAAACATGGAATTTTTTAACGGGAAATATATCATGAAGATGGACAACAAACATTCTGGTTGAAACTCTTATATGTGTTGCATCTGATGGTCAAATTATGTAAGGTGTTGCCTTCTAGTGTTACAAAATCTTTTTTCTACCTCTTTACACCATTTACTCTCTCTTTCTAAGCATGCAGCTTTCCATCAGGCATCGTACACTATATGCAGGCAGGCTAATGCTTTTTCATTACAAGATTCAACATGTTTTCTGAAAGTTGCAAATAAAGTGTCTATACAAGGCACTAATGCAGATTCCACCAAAAACGACCACAAGGAAAAAACATCATTAAGATAAAGATATCTTTCTGGCTGAAAGACCAGGTAAGTCACTATTTTGGAGGGCTTACAATGTTCCAAACTTCATTAGAATCGGGAAAGTTCAGCTATGTCGCTGGAGGGTGTGTTCCCTATCAGAGGAGCTTAGAAACGTAAATGTAAATGAACTGTCTTTGTTTTGTTTTGTTTTGAAAATGAAGTACCTATGTAAGGAACAAATGGAGATTCTACTGAAAAGGACAAGGAAAAAAACATTTTTGAAAAATCTCAGTAACGAAAAAGCTTCTTTGAAAATGGCCAGTAACGAAAAGCAAGTAGGTATCTGCAATAAAAATATGCTACTGGGAAAAGGAAGAGCAAAGAACAGGTATATTTTATCATTTACTTAACTAAAGGAGTAAAATTCTTAACTTTCTCATACACCTTCCACTATACTTGGTTCCTGTACAATTGTTTTCAGCAGACTAGAAATCGAGTGCAGATGACTGAGGATGACTTGATTATGCATTTCTTTCATTTCTTCCGGTTGTGGTCTGGTTCTGTTTCACACTACTGTTGGTGCTATGCCTGTTTAAGGTATGAGAAAATCATTAAGTAATATGTTCTTTTATTAGCAAATCAGCTGGTGGAATTGGCATCTGTGTGCTCAACAAACGTGTCACTCGGAACGAAATATCAAATGAGATTGTTTCTTTATATCCTGCGTCTGTCTAATTGTACTTCTAGATATTATCTTGATCAAGCGGGTGGCAAAAGAAAGGGTGTGGCCTCAATTCTGTGCTTGTTTAGATAATTCTCAAACTTTAGCTGTAGGGACAAGTCTACCTTCACTTTTCTCACTCTGTAATGTTATGTTTAGGTGCCTTTGTTGTCTACCTCGAGTCTTGGCATGCTGATATTATTGAATTTCTTGATTTAAGAATGAACCATGGGAAGGTATAGTATTGTTTTATTATCAGTTGTTTAACATATTGTCCATTCGGCATGCACTTGCAATCTGCCTTTTCACTAGATTGTTGTATGACAATACATGGATGATGTTTCCAGTTCTTCTGGAAGAGATCGAATCGGCCACGATATCTTTTATTTGCTCTTTGGTTCCAGATCTTCTCATGCCAAAAGTCCAAAGCAATGGGGTATGACCTTTGTTTTGTCAA
Organism: Solanum pennellii; assembly: GCF_001406875.1. Classification (NCBI taxonomy): domain Eukaryota; kingdom Viridiplantae; phylum Streptophyta; class Magnoliopsida; order Solanales; family Solanaceae; genus Solanum; species Solanum pennellii. The sequence goes on from NC_028644.1 coordinate 36,552,279, forward strand.
AGTGAGGCTCCTGGATTGGAAGATTGTTGGGGTGAAGATTTTGAGAAGTTGTACACTAAATATGAAAAAGAGGTAAAAATAAGTGTTCTACTAAGGTTCATTGCACACCATTTATATGGTATATTAAAGATCATCCAGCATTCATCGTAAACAATATTCTTTTGGCAACTTAGGGAAAGGCAAAGAAGGTCGTTCATGCATAAAATATCTGGTTTGAGATCTTTATAGAAACTGGAACTCCTTACATGTTGTACAAGGTGATTTTCATATGATTCTGTTATGCTTCGTATTGTTTGCCGGGATGCACTTAATTTTACTCTACCAACTGTTCATTTATGTGGTTAGTGAGGATTTTACTTGGTATATTGTTTGTGAGTTTCTTGATTAAAGTAGGTAATTCTTTGAGTATTTTAAGGAATTCAAGTTTAGATTGTTTGTTCTTTTTGAAGTGAATCGGGGTGTGGAAACAAATTGTTTTACTGAGACTTCTTAGAAAGGTTTCAAAGTCCAGTTTTTCTGTAAGCTCATTGAATCTATGTAAATGTTTCTTCGTCTCCTGCAACTTATATATTTTGATCATAATTCGTAAGTTGTTTTCTTGATAAATGACATTTTTCAAGCTATCATAAACTAACGGTTTAAGATAAAGCTACTAAGTCGATTTCAACCATTGCCAAGAGGTTTCCACTAAAACTCAATTGCATCAGGATCTGGACAGCACGTATTTATAGCCATGGAATAACCTGAATAAGAAGAATCTCCAATTACAAGTTCATTTTCAAATGACTTGAAAGCAATGCCCCATCCTTTGTTTGAATCAGCTCTCACTCGCACTTGTACCAACATTTTCCAGGTGTTGGTTTTTTTGAGGTAAAGCTTCATCTAGTTTGAAGATATCTCGAATGAGTGCAACTCACTATTCATGATAGCAATGAGGGGTGGTAGCATGTTAGGACCTGATCGTCCTTCAACATGTCCAAAACCAGCTTCCACATGGTCCTACACTCATCAAAGAATTCTCCCCAGTTATTCTCCCCACTTGCTAATATATATACCGAAGGTTCTCTAAATATATTCTTTTTACGAATCTTAAATATCTCACCGCTCTTCAGAAGCCTTGAACATCTCTCGTTTACGAGGGTAAGTTTCCAATACTCACACCTAGGGAACCTTGGCATCCTAAGTCTTTCTATCAGGATGTTCCATCTTAAACTTTGCTTTTTAACAAACACGGGAAAATAATCTACTAATTGTTCTTGGTTTGCTGATTTTTTTATTTTTTTTGTTGCTTGTGGCTTCAGTGTTTCCTTGCTTTATCTTATTTTTGCTTACAGTAAGGAGCCATGAATAATTTTCATAGTTTTCATGAATTTTACTCTCTTGTGCTTCATTTCTTGCCAGTATGTATTTCTTTTAAATTCTGGATTTATCATCTGCATGTTCTCTTAAGTGATTGCTTTGTTTTTGGGTAATGGTTTAGTTAGTTCTTCTCTCTTTGTTAATAATTGAATTTCTGGTCACATTACATTGTGACAGTTTCAAATTGCAGATGCCCATGGATTTCCAAAAACGAAAGTTTTAGTTAGCTGGCTTTTGTTTTGGTAGTTTAGATTTTTACTACAGAAACATGTGACAATCTATTCAGAAAAGTGTGTGCATTGATATGTTTGGCCTGTTACTTTATTCTTATTGATTTGTTTGTCTTTATTTGAAAGTTCATCTTCATGAACATAGGTTAATCTATTTATTTTATTTTCCTTAAATAGCTATAAGTTGTAGGAACTTAAGCCTTGATTCAGTAGCAATAGAATGGTAACCTTCACCCATTTTCCTGTTCCTCTAACCCAAGAGATCTTGATTTTCGTGTTATTTTGGGTGTCATTCCTTTATGCAAATGTTTTTCTTTCTAACTTTAATTCAATCTTTTTTATACACAAAGTGTCTTGAATTCTTAATTGCTGGTAGTTTTTCTCGAGATAACAAGTGATTATTTATGACTTCAGATGCAATGTGTTGCTGGGTCTGATCTTGAGTCTTGAATATTGCTGCTTAAGTTATCTTGAATTGTGCTTTTGGGTTGAATCTTGAATTAACTGAATTTTGTGTAACATTGTTTTTTTCTGCACCTTCAAATTGAATTCTATTGCCAATGATTCAGCCTCTAATTTGTTGGTTTGTTTTGACGGTTAATTTTATTTTAATTGTGTAGGGAAATGGTGGTGATCAAATTTGAAGGATATCCACAAGTCAATTTGATCTTATTGAAGTTTTAGAACTATTGTAAAAGGATAAATACATTATAAAGTGTACACATATAATTAGAATATTATTTGATACGTATGTGTATGTACACAAGACATTCTATCTTTTGAAGTTTATTGCAAATTTATATATTTGAATTACTTATTAGCTAATTTGATGTTTGAGATTATTTATTGCAGAACATTAATATTGGTATTTTTAATTAGAAATTGAGGCATATAAATATTTTATAGTAAATATAATATTACCACACTTAAGATATAAAAGGCAAAACTTTAAAATCATGGGCAACATCTCGTCTGGTCACTACTACAACTTTCTTCTTTGATCAGTTACCCTAACAGTACCTCAACTTTGTTTACTTCCCTAAACGGCCTTCTTGCCTACCGGTTTCAACCTTAGGATGACATAGTCTGGGCATACTTACTCGCAGAATATTTCTGTAGCAAACTTTCTAAAGATGGTTATTATAACATTATTAAAACATGATAAACAATTATAATCGACAAGAGATTATTAGGAATAAGGCAGTTTAGTTACTCATGAATATAAATGGGTATACCTGTTTCTGTAGATTTGGCATATCGGATTTATTTTCCATAGCTTTATTTTTTTGTTAACTTGCTCTGATACCAATTTAAAGTGGAAGACGATTAAGAGTGAGAGAGAGAGATGTAGAGGAAAGGGATGATTTTATTATGAGGGATAGCCCTCTATTTATACAAGAAAACTCAACACTTTGGCCAAATGGCCGACACTCCTTTACATACAACACTTTACACCTGGCCTATTTATATTCGGCCGACACAAGAAAACAAAATATTTTTACACATAATTGGCCTTTATGGCCGACATACTATTTACAACTTTACTTCTTTATATACTGGCCTTTGCTTTTTTAAATATGGCCGACACTACTATTCATACTTTACGGACACTACTATTCATACTTTACATATGTCTTCATTCTAGCTGGACTTCTGGAATATAGTTATCTTCTCCGTCGCATTTTGTATGATCTGGATACTTTTGTCCTATTAGTTTGCAGTATCTGGTCATCAAGTTTGGAGAAATGAAATTTTTCCTGATAGCTCTTGTTGTAGGTGTTTGTTCTGGCTTAAGCAAACTTAATATCCATTGTCGTACTTCTTCCATATATGCTGCTCTTATCTCTTTACAATTGGAGTATATCATTGTTTGATCTCTGTTGTAATAACTCCAAATTGCATTTTCATTTAGGTAGTTGTTTGATAACTCATTTAATATGGTAGCTATCCTAATAGTTCTTTTGTTTGCATAAAAATCTGGGATATCCACCTTCTGTATCTCTTTTTGTATATCTATTTTTTCTGGTATTATCATATCTCTAGTTAAACCTATCTTAATAACTTGTATTGTAGGTTTAATTTCTTCATATAGTATTTCTGCTGTTGCTGAGTAGAACTTTATATAAAATAAAGTTCCTTTAGTTATTCTTTTATATTGCAGAAATGCCTTATGTAGCTCAGGTATTTTAGCTACTTCGTCTCCAGTTATAGTGTATACTGTGCTTATTAGCCTGTAATTGTAGCAAGTTGCTACTAGATTTAGATTTGTTCCTGATTGTGCTATTAGTTTGTTGTATCCTTGTAGGTATTGGGTGATATAATTTTTGTTTGGAATTTTGGTGTCTTTTGCTCTAGGGTTTAGGTTTAAAAAAGTTTGTATCTTGTATATATTTTCTATATACATTCTGGTAATGTGGTTATATGTTTGTTTTTGTGAATCTAGACTTGCTTTGTAAGTATTTATTTGTGGGGTACGAATATATCTTTTTGGGTAATTTGCGGAGAGTACGATTTAGAGAATAGTTTGGTCATAATTGTGTTTGTATATTTCATCTTACCTTCTTCTTTTTTTGTAGATGTTCCTCCTGCAGCTGTGCTCCCTATAGACGTGCTTCCTGCAGCTGTATATATTGTTTTGTTATGGATTTTTAGGTGTTTCCCAACGTCACCTTCTAGCTCCGCATTTTTTAAGTTATGCTGCTGACTTAGCTCCGCATTTTTTAAGTCATGCTGCTGACTTTTAACTGTTTCTTTTAATACTTGTACTTCGTTTTCTATCTTCTCCATCTTTTGACAAAGGTTTGTCATCATAGCTAGTATTTTCTCCATTGTATCTTTTTCTGGAGAGATAGTCTGCAAGAAGATTTTTATCAGTCTTAATTACTTCAATTGTAAATGTAAAATTTGGTATATGTAATACCAATCTTCTTATTTCTTTAGTTGTAACTGAATCTTGTAATTTTCCAGTAATCCACCATTTAACTTGTGTATTATCTGTTCTCACAATAAATTCATTGTAAACTATATATGGTTCAAACGCTAATAAACATTTATATAATGCAAATAACTCTAGCCTGTTTATTTCCCATTTTAGTTGTGCTTCTGTATATGATCCTGAGTAATATCTACAATGATGTTCAATTTGTTCATTATCATATCTGTACTTTAAAACTCCTCCATAACTATAATTACTTGAGTCTGTTTCTAATATATATATAAATCATTTTTCTTCATCTGGAAAATATAGTTTTGGTAATTTTTTGCATAAATTCTTGATACGTCTTATATGATCTTTATCTTTATTATCAAAATAATATTCAATATCTTTCCTAAGTTTTTTATGTAATGGTTTTAGGTATTCTGCTAATTTTGGTATATATTCTCTTACTTGATTTACTATTCCTAAAAATGATTGTAATTTCTTTTTTGTATCTATATTTTCATCACTATTAACAATTTTTTGTGCTATATGTGTTTGTATTTTTATTCCATTTTTATCTATTTGTATTCCTAGAAATTCTATCTGTGGTTTCATAATTTCTACTTTCTTTTTACTTAAGCTTATACCAGAATGTTTAATTATATATATAAATTTTTCTAATAATCTAATATGTTCATCTTGTGTTTTTGAATATAATAATATATCATCTATATAAACAATGCAATTTTCTAATTGATTAAAATAATTGTCCATAAAATGTTGGTATCTTCCTGGTGCATTTTTATATCCAAATGGTAGAACATTCCATTCATAAAATCCTTGCGGTACAGTAAATGCTGTTAATTGTTTAGATTCTTCTTCTAGTTTCAAGTGATAAAATCCTGATTTACAATCAAATTTACTGAAATAATTATATCCTTATATTTGTCTTATTTTTAGTATCTTATTTGGTATTGGGTAATTATATGTTTTAGTTTTAGCATTCAGGTTGCGATAATCTATAACCATTCTACTTTTACCTCGTTTTTGTTCAGTATGTGTATTAACTATAAATGCTGGACTTGTATGTTTACTATTACTTTCTTATATATAATTATTCTTCAATAGTTCATCTATATGTATTTTGAATTCTTCTAAATCATCAAAATTATATTTTGATGGTTTTTGTGTTATTATACTATTTTCATCTATTAATTCAATTTTTACTTTCATCTTATGCTTTTCCCATCCTTGTAATGGATTTTCACTATATAATAATTCTAGTTGTTCGTTAATTATTTTAACTTTATCTATTGTAAATATGATAATTTCTAATTGTGTTATTTGATTTTTATTTATATTTTCCATTTCTTGGTTTATCTTCTCACTTCCTTTTATCCATTCTATAGGTTTACGTTGTTTATTATTTAATCTTTTTGCTCTTATCTTATTTCCGCATGGTGTAGTAAACCATCAATGTGTTTTTGTTATAATATGTAGGTAAAATCTTTCTAGAAATGGCATTCCTAATAACATATTTTTTGTTGTAAATTCAAAATTGTACATTTCTTCTATTGTTAGTATTTTATCCCATATTTGTATTTTTATATTTTTTGCTTTGTATGTAATCATACTTCCTTCATTATTAAGTCCTGTTACTACCATAGGTGTTTTTAATTTTTCCCATTTATCTTCTGGCAAACAATTATATTTGCATATATTTGCTTCTGCTCCTGTATCTATCATAGGGGTATAATATCTGTTGTGGTATCCTTCTACTATAATTTTTTCAAGTCTATATATTTTCATCATTCATTTTGTTCTTTTGATAATTATTTTCTTATTTTGACAAGTTATTG
>NC_028644.1:36568646-36647539 GCF_001406875.1 Solanum pennellii
ATACCTACAGTTGATTTGGGATAAAGACGAAGCTACACCAGAAGATTCAGATAAAAAAAATAAAATAATAATAATAATATTAGTGTTTATCATTTTGTGTCGGCTGAATATCAGCCATATGTAAAAAGTATTGTGTCAGTCTTTTATTTTTGTCGTTTTGCGTCGGCTAAAAAAGCCAATTGTATAAAAGTCGTAAAGTAAATAGTAATTGTGTCGGCCAATAATAAAGAAAGGCCACTAAGTTAAGTTTTTGGTTTTTGCGTTGGCCAAATGTAAAAAGGCCAAGTGTAAAGTAGTTGTCGGCCATAATGGCCAAAGATGTAAGATTGTTATGTATAAATAGAGGGTTCTCCTCATAAATAAAATCATCAATCTTTCATCAATCTCTCTTCACTACTCTTTCTCTCTCAATCGCTTCCCCACCCAAAATTAATAGACTAAGTATTTCTATATTTTGAAGTATGGGCCGCGTCCCAAGTATTCTTGTGTCTTAAGATGATGGGATTGAGACTTAGTATTTCCTATGACTTTATATGAAAGAGATGTTCAAAGACTATGTTATGTTTTGTGAAAAGTTTTAAATCCGCACTAGTTTTCACTATGTTTATGCGATGAATGATATGTAAGGGCTTGTACAAGACCTCCTAGAGGTCAAGTATGCCGGTTGCAATCTGAGATTGACCCTAACTTCTAGGGTGTTGTTTTGGGATGTGACCTTTTTGCTTAATTGGTCAAGATCCCTTTGAGTGTGAAGTGTTATTTGAGAACGAATGTTCTTAAGTGGGGGAGAATGTAATGACCTCATGATGAACTAGGGTGAACTAGAGTTTCATTAGTTCTTTGAGGGCTTCTAATTACATACATTAATGAGTAAATGAGTTTTGAAGTCAGTCCGGTTGAGATAGAAGTCAAACGTCACGGAACGACCAAGATTTTCGACGACTAGTCCCTTTTGTGCTTGCATGTGTTGTAGTGTGTCTTTGTATGTTGTGCATGTTTCAAGGTATTGTTTGGGATTTTAAAATCAGTGGGGATGACCCTAATACCTATAGGTATATATTTAGGGTCAAAACATCCAAGAATGACGCCTCAATGACAAGCTAAGGGTATTTGAGGAAGCAAAGTAAGCTGCCGCGGCAACCAAGATTTGGCAGTGGCTGCGCATCGGGCACTGACTTTCCGGATTTTATTTCGTCTTTTTTGAGTCAAATTTTAATTGGTTAAAAGGTACATTAAGTGCATGTGTCTTTTGGGTATCAATTGTTGATGGTTATAGAGTCATTTTAAACCCCAAAATGTCATCAATTAAGAAAAACCCTCAATTAAAATGAAAACCTCTCCATTCCTTTTCTCTAAAATCTCCATTGATGAAAATTTGAATCTTCAAGGAAGAGGATATATTTTCCAAGTTTTTCTCCAATAATTTCATGGGACTTTCATCTAATAATGTATGTCATTTCTTTATCTAAGTCTTTCTATTACCTTAGAGCCAATATAAAAGTGATTTCAAAGTTTATGAAAAAGTCCACTTTCTACTCTAAGTCATAGGTTCTTGCATGAAACATTTTCAAACGATGAGATATGATGTTATTGATGTTTTTCAATGAAATCTCCATGAACCCTTGACCTTAACAAATCTCTAAATTTGGCTCTAATGTGGGTGAATTGATCATGACTTGGTTCAAGTGAATTCATGTGTAGATTGTATTCGGCTATTGAACAATGTAATAATCATGATAGAATTATATAGGCTGCCTTAATTTGATGATATTCATATTATATATTGTTTGATCAATTATATGGTTTGATTGATATCTTATAATTGTGTATATGGCTATTGGTAAGAGCCTTTTTAAAGTGAATTGATTCAAAAGGCTAAGGAATGGTGATTTTGATGATTGAAAGTGGTAACTTGATCTAATTCTTCTATATTGCGTAGCGTTGATAAAGAATTTCTATTGATGAGTATGGTCCACTTATGGTGGTGGTGCTTATGTGTTTATTATGTTTTGGTCATGGACTTTCCGGCATTATGATGTAAATTGTAGTAGTATCATGTTAGGGCTTACATGAAGGTATATGTGTAATCTTGTATAATGTGAAGATATGAAGTGAAGTACTCTTATAATGATTATGTGATCTTGGATGAGTGATTGTGTTATGATTCTTCTTAAAGTGATGGTATATGATGATGTTGTACATGTAGGTGTGATGTCATTGTCCTCTAAATGATTATATGTGACTATGGTAGAATATGAGGAGTTTCTATATGTGTAGTAGGGTATCTTGTTGTAACACCTCAAAACGAACTAAGGTGAACTAGAGCCTCGTGAGCATTTATTAAGTTAAGTTTGTTTTGAAATGAGTTACTTCTGTGTTCTTAGGCTGTGTGTGAAGTTTGGTTAAGTTTGGAGGTCAAGCGTCCAAGAATGTCCCTGACGTTCGGAAGATATGCCTTAAAAAGTATTTGTGTGTCTTGATATGTTTGAGTGAGATTTACGTCTTCGTTTTAATAAAAATTGATGTTGGATGTTCCTAATACCTAGACGGCTTAGTTTAGGGGCGTAACATACGACAACAACTCCATCTAGGACCACGAACGGTCCTAGAAGAGGACCCAAGACTTAGCACCAAGCTGCCAAACCACTGCTCCATCGATGGAGGACAGTCTACTGTCCGTAGACTCAACGAATACCCATAATATAGGGGGATTTGTCCCATAATTAGTGGGATAATACCCCCATGAATCAGCCTATGAAGCCATCGATTCCCCAGCAGAACGGGCCATCGATCAAACGATGCCCAGTAGCTTGGGGTCGTCAATTGGAACCTGCAGAAGCTGCTGAAGTTTGCTGCCAGCTTGAGGTGCTTTGTGTAAATTCACCCCAAGTCTTTTAATACCATAGGATGATACTTTTAGGGTTTTAAAGTTATATTAGATTAGTTTTAAGTCCTATACCTAGACAAGACCCCTCACTTCAAATATTCAAACTCCCTCTCTAAAGAAAACTCTCTGAAAGTCACCATTGGAGCAAAGACTCAAGGAGGGAAAGAAGGGATGGTTTGGACGTGTTCTTAATAAAACATTAGTGGGTTACCTTATCATTGAGGTATGGTATCCATCCTTGGACCCTCTTCCATTCAAGGTGTCATTTCTAAAAGATTTCAAAAAGGGTTTCAAACTCTATTTCCTTTTATCTTTGATTTTTAGCATGGGTCTTCTTATAAAAATGTTCTAATAATTCAAATGTGTTTACTCTAGTATGAATTCATTATTTTAATGTCAAAACCCTAATGAATTGATGTTTATGCATATTTCAAACTTTTAGCTTAAGAAATGGATTAAATGAACATGTTTATGTAGGGTATGAACTTTGGTTTTCTAATGTTGTTATTATGATTTAGCTACTGCCCTAAGGGCCTTATTATGATTAAATATTGATAAAATGATTATAGGTGGTGATGGCTTGGTTAACTGGTGATTTGCTTATGTTGTGTATTCTTATGATAAATTGCTCTTGAGTGGTATGGTCCACTTTCTTGGTGGCGGTGTTTATTTGATGAACTTGATATTACTTAGTATGTATTGTGAGTGTGAATTTTGAAGGCCTAATATGTGAAATGAAGTGATATTAAAGATAAGTCTTGTCTTGTGTTTTGTGAAGTTTAATTGCATGTTTTGCTTATGTTATGTCTAAATGAAGAATATGATTATGTGAAGCATAAGAAGTATATGATTTGTTGAATATAGGTCTAAAGAACGAATAGAAGTTAATATAAATGAAATGGTGCTTATGTTCAAGGTGTGCTCACATGTACACACACTCTCACACTTGAATGAATGTATCTAGCTAAGTTGAGTAAATAGAGGAGATTTGGGGTGAACACTCTTCATGAGTTGAGATGAAGTGCTTAGCAGCAACCTCACTACATCCTAAGAGATTTCTATGATAGGTCGGACGATGAATACCCTTCGTGAGTTGAGATATGGTGTTCACTAGTTATCCTTAACCTATAGTTGATAATGTTTAAAATCCGTGGGGGTTATGTCTAGCACCGAGTGGATATGAAGAGAAGTTGGTTACACTTCATGAGTTGAGATGTTGTATTCCAATGTACCTCTTCAGATGAGTACTCCTAGTTAGTATGGAATGAGTTACTTAGTAGCAATTTCATTATCCCATAACTATGTGCCCATATAGGTGTAACTATTGGGAAAGTCATGTAACAACTAAAAAGAATGACCTTACTCTAGGTAAGTGAGGATCCCTCATCCGATAGGGGTTAATGTCGGGATTCCATGTCTAGATCTCATGGTTTATGTCAGTTAAGCTAACCTCCCGCAAAAGTAATGAATGTGCTAAGTCTTCTAATGGAGTGTTCTACTTAGGGTTGGTAGTGGAATATAACGCTAATTATCCATTGCACTAGGTAGGAATTCCGAAAGGGGAGTCTTGGTGAGTCTTATTTGAAATGAATGAACTAAGTCTCCTAAAAGAGCATACTACTTAGGGTAGGTGGTGGTATGGGACTCTATCTATCCATTGCACTAGGTAAGAACTTCCGAAAGGGGAGTCTTGGTGCCAAGTCTTCTGAAAGAGTGTACTACTTAGGGTAGGTAGTGGTATAAGACGCCATCTACTCATTGCACTAAGTAGGCATTCCGAAAGGTAATTCTTGGTGTGTTGTTTGGTGTTCTTCTATTGTATTGCTGTTGACTGGGTTCTTGTTCTCCCGAGGTGAGTATGCCAAAAGGGAGGTGGTCTTGAGGGTCTCTTTGGTGTGTATTGAAGGAGGCATATGCGTACTTCCTTCATGTCCTACCTTAGTGAGTCTTAGGATGACTTTAGATAGGGAAACTCCGACGGAAATGATGCTTATTTCCTCATTGGAAATGCTTTGAAAGTTCAGCATTTTGGAGTCTTTTAGTTCACTGTAACATTTTAATAATTCACTGTATACATGGAAGGTTACTGTAAGAATGCTTTCTGTTGCAAAAATTATGTAAATTTTTTCTCTAAGAGTTAAATGATGTTTCTTATATTGTTTTACTTCTATATTCATGAATGCTTACTTATTTTGGCATGAAAACTTATTTTACTAAAATGTCCCTTTTTGCATGTTTTTGCATATGCCATACTTAGTACATTAGTTGTACTAACCCCATACTTTTCTATACTCTATAAATATAGGTTGGAAGCAAGGTTAAAGGATAGAAGGAATAGCTTGGGAAAGTTTCTCTCAAGGCAAAGTATGTCCTCATATATTCGAGGGCATAGTCCTTTTCATAGTTTCTTAATTAAAGACTTATTGTGTATCTTATTGAATGTAATGGGCCGTGCCCCTAATATATTATGTCGTGTCTTTTGATTTGCTTGACGTTGATATTCTCTAAATATTTATGAAAGACTAGTTTCTATTAATGTCTTGAAATTTTTTTATCCCGCACTACTTTTCATGTCTTATGTAATGAACGACAGTTTAAAGGGCTTGTACAAGACCCCAAAGGGTCAAGTACGCCCGGTCATGATCCGAGGGTTCCCCCTAACTTCTAGTGGGTACTTTCAGGTCATGACACTTGTGTTGTACACTTAATGTTACTACGTGGTACTTGAATGATAATGAATATGTGATCTGAGGAATGTTGTGTCTTGATTTGGTATACCTAAGTCCCTCTTCTTTATGTATGAAAGATATGTGAACATATAATCTCTTGACTTTGTAGGCTTAAACACCCTTGTCATGCATGTGTATGAATGGTTGAAATAAGAACTTTAACAAGTAAAGAATGTCAATGAGTTGGAACCTTCAATATAGAAAGAAGGTTATGATATCCTTAAAGTTCAAAGCCTAATGGTATCCTTCTTATGTAAATGATGGACTTAGGGGTAGGTTGACTGAAATGGCGTGAAAGCATCTCTAAGGAGGTCACAAGAATGATCTATCCTCACAGACAATGATTGGAAGCCCTAGTGGACCCATTCTTGGTGGGGGTATTATGAGTTGGTAGCACTAAGCAAAGGTACCTTCTCATATACCTCGATGTGAATGAACTTACTCTTTGAGAACTAAGGAAAAGCACCTACTGTACATGCTTGGGGTAGTAGCTCTACTTGAGTATGAGACTAGAGTACAAAGAAGCTCTTCATATCCTTGAACCATGTGTTAACATGAGATGAGTCTTAGTTCTACCTTTGGTAAGTAGAAAAACTTCCACGGTGTGGGGTCTTATGACACCAAATTCCATACCAAGCTAGTATGGTATATGTCGGTTAATGCCTATTCTCATCATGTGGGATGCATTCTAGTATTGGAGAAGTTCTACAACGTTTAGATAGTAGAATGGGACGCTATCTAGACATGGAACGAGTAGGCTTTGAAGATGCTAGGATGTGGATTCCCTAGGTCTTTTCTAAGACCATTTTATAAAGTCTTCCAAATATATGATTTTCTCTCAAACCAGTTTTCAAAGTGAATATGGTTTTCTTAATGAAGTATGTTGAATAGAAAGGTCCTTATCTAAGGTACCTTTGAGGATTGCTTAGGTAGGCTTATAGAGGGTGTATGGGTTGTCTCTTTATGTCTTACTTAGGTGAGTCTTAGAGTAACCTTAGGTAGAGTGTCTAAATGATGTAAAGACTTATCTTATTGAATATAGATTATGTGATAGCTCATGACATGGAATAACTTTACTTTAGGTAGTCTTAAAGATTACTTAGGTGTGCATGAAGAGGGTGTACGGTCAATCTCTTCTTGTCTTACCTAAGTTAGTCTTCGTATAACCTTTGGTAGGGGATCTATGTTAATATGGACATGTGAATGATGTTATACGGGTTTTGCTATATATGTGATTATTGAATTGTACTATGTCTCTTAAACTCTTATTTTGAAGTTTTAATCAAAATTCCATGAAGCATGTTTTAACACCTCTAAAACGGCTAAGGTAAAACTAGAGCCTAACACGTGTGTCATGATGTTCTAAAGTCCTAAAAAGTCTATAATGACGTTAAGAGTTTGATGATATTTTACGATCAAACATCCATGACGTTCAAAAGGTTTGCCATGAAATGTCCTTGTGTTCCTTAGTGTGCTTCATCAAGTTTTACGTGTTCGTTTTCAATGAAATTAATGTGAGGAGTACTTAACATATGTACGAGTATATTTGAGTTGGAAACTTCCGGTAAAAACTCCCCAAGGACCAACCAAAGGGTCCTTGAGAAGGACCCAACTCAAGAGCAAAAATCTTTTAAAACCAGCTCCAAACGACGGAGGCTATCAATGCCCAGTAGGCTGGTCAACACCCCGTCGATAGTGGCGTAGGTGCAAACTAAGGAGTGTGAGATTGTGATCCCATTTGGCAAGCTTCTGATCCAAACCATGGACCAACAGGACGGTCAATTGGTTGGGCTACGGGGCGTCGGTGGGTGGCCGTTGATGAGGTCTGCAATTTCCTGAAGCATATTGGCCAGCCCAAGCTAGTTTGGGTATTTCACCTAGCTTTCCTAGCATTAGTTTGTCGGTATTTTAAGGTTTTTTAGGCATTTTAAATAGCTTTATAAGTATAAAACCCCTATTCAAGTCTTTATCCAAAAATCAAAAGCCAAAGCCCTAAAGAACTCTTTATAACTCCATTGAAGCATGAAGGTAGATTGGAGCTTGAAGCTTCATTTCTCCCTCAATTGTTCTCAATTTTCATAGATTAGCATCAATTAAGGTACGAACTTCATCCTTGAATCTGTTTTCTTCATGTAGACAACCCTCAAAGTGCTTTTCTAAAGCCTTCTCAAAAGATGAACTTTTAACTTGCAATCTAGCCATGGGTTCTTGCATAAAACGTTTAAATCATTGTATTTTAACCTAAAAATCTATTAACCCATGCAAATAATAAAATACTAGTTTTGAGTATATTATGGGTGATTTGATCATGTCTCTATACTATTGAATTCATGTGTAGTTTACTTTGGGTTATAGAATTATGAAAGAATTATGCTAGAATTGACTGTAGGCTTTACTAAATTGATGAAAGCATATTACATTACTTTCTATTCATTGTATATTGAGATTATTGTATTAAATTGATGATCATGGCTATTGGTAAGAGCTTATGAGTATTGAGTTGGTTGAATTGGCTACTCATTGAAGTGGTGAGAGTGGATTAGTGGTATGCTGCCCTAACTCTCTATGTTATGTGGTAAAGCTATTGAATTATGATGATGATTGGTATGGTCCACTTATGGTTAAGGTGCTTATGTGCTATAGTTGTGAAGGAATCATGGGCATTGCTTTATGTATTATATTGTTATCATGTTGTGACTTGGTTAAATGATCATTCTGAAGAATTATGAGTTTTTTGTATCTATGAAGTGAATTATGGATTCTCTTAGTTTAATATAGATGATCATAATAGGCTATAGGGACGCCATACGTGTTAATGCTTTCTATTAAAGAGTGAACCATCTTAATTGGCTATATGAGTATTGAGATGGGTTATTTGACGTCCTATAGTATTGTTTAGGGTAACTTGTGAGTATGCCTCGTTGACCCTATATGATACATAAATGATTTTGTACATGTATTAACATGATAATGAAGTGTGTCTTGTTTTGGTAGACTCGTGTCCCTTACTTCATACATGAAAAATGTGAATATGAAACCATGACTTAGTAGGCTAAAGAACCTTTGTCATGAAAGTATATGAATGAATGAAATATGATGTTAAAGATATAAAAGAAGTTCATTATGTGAAACCTTGTAAGAAGGAAGTTTAAGATATCCTTGAAGTTGAAAGTTGTAATGGTATCCTTCTCGGGTGAGTGATGAACTTAGGGTTGATTGGCTGGAACAACATGAAATCATTCTTAGGAAAGTCAATGAGCTATCCTCTTCGCCATTATAGGCATCCCTATAGGGACCCTCTTTCGTAGGGCATGTTATGATTCGGTTATGAACAAGATATGAGACCTATTCATACATTCCTTTATTGAATTACTCTATGAGAACAAAGGCTACCACCGAAGGAGTATTCATGGGTAGTAGCTCTAGCTAAGAAGGAGGCTAGAGTACAAAAAAGTCCTTGATATTCCTTAACCATGTGCCTATATGGGATGTATCCAGGTTCTACCATTGGAAAGTGGAACACCCTCCATCGGATTAGGTTCATGAATCCAAATTCCATGCCTAGATAGTATGGTCTATGTCGGTTATTGCCTATTCTCATCATATGGGACACCTACTAGTGTTGGAGAAGTTCTATGAAGTTTAGGTAGTTCATGGAACCTATCTAGACATTGCACGATTAAGCTTTGAAGATTTTAATTGGTGAGTTCCCTAAGTCTTTTAGAAGACCATTATATGAAGTCTCCTAAATGCCTAAATTAACTCTAATTGACTTAATGATGTTTATGGATTAAGTTAATAAAGGTTGAATGAATGTATAGTTATATAGGGAAGCTTTGAGGGTTGCTAAGGTAGACTTAAAGAGGGTGTATGGGCTGTCTCTTCATGTCCTACTTAACAAAGTCTTAGGATAACATTGGATGGTAGGCTTGTAAGTCATTTAGTTTGATGTGAAGTTATTGTGAGGTCACTATATATTTACCATTATTTCATATAAATTGGATATAACTTGGAATGTGTTCTAAATGTGATGTTTGGTGTTTAAATGTGATCATTATGCATATACTATGAAGTTGTAATAAAACAGACCATGTTTCTCATGATTTTATTCATAATATCATACTTAGTACATGCATTGTACTAATTCCATACTTTTTTTTGTCTATATCTGATGTACAGTGGTTTTATGGTACTTTCTATGATTTTTCCTTAAGTTTAGTGTGTGTCAAGGACTTTTTGTATTGGTTTTAATGTAGTTTTCTCTTTGTTTGCAGGAAATATGTCCAAAAGGAGAACATGGGAGAATTGTGATGAAAATTGCAGAAGTGACGACCTACGGATCCATCGACGGTCCGTAGGTGGCCACCATCATACAAAAAAAAAAGGCTGCTAAAGGAAGTTGGAGAATTCTGACCAAGTTTGGGGCAACGGAGGCTCTCCACGGACTGTCATAGCCACAACGGACCATCCAGTACATCCGTCAATGTTAACAGAAAGTAGCCCCAGTACCCATCTCCAAAAGATTCTAAGTATGGAAGAATGGAAGACATCGATGGACCGTCGTGCACGCAATGGATCGTCATCCATGTCCGTCGATGGTAACAAAAAGTTGGTTATGAAAGCAACAGAAAAAGGACTCAAGTATGGAATGACGGAAGGCCTCGATGGTCCATCGTGACCTCGACGGTCCGTCGCTCCAGTCGTCGACTCATACGCATTTTTGGGCTGATTTTCCTTAAATAGATTTCCCTCTTCTGTTAGGACTCTATTATTATAAATACTTGTAAAAACCTCGTTTTTGGGGTTAGACTCTTGAATATTTTCTAGTTTTATTTCTCAAAGTGTTAAATTTTGGGATTTTGTGAAAATTACTTTATTTTCCGGAATCGTTTGTTGCAAGTTTTTGATTAATTCAACTAATCTTCTGTATTTTCTTCAATCTCATCAAAGTAAGTGCATGAATTCTTATCTAGTTAATATGAATTGTGTGATTAATAAAATGGGTAACTAAACTCCATAACTAGGGTTGTGGGAACCATGGGTAAATAACAAGATAAAACCTAGCTAAAATAACAATTCTCGAATAGTGTCTTGCATGTATTGATTATTTTTCGTGTAGAAGTCTTTTTAACAAGTGCATGCGTTAGAACTCGCCTTGTTGCTACTTACCGAACCAAGGAGGTAGATCATAAGAAAAGTATTATCAACGTAGATTTAGTATACACTATCTAATAGGCTAGTGTCGGTTGGTGCGAAGTAACTACTAGGCCAAACATCGATTATGGTGCTTAATATGAGGTAAAGGTAAGGTTTTGTAAAGCATACACACGTAGTCGTACCAAGGTGCAGAGTTAAATTTTCTAGTTGCCGGACCAAGGAATTAGGGATACATAACTTACCACTTTGCATGCAAGATACTAGGAAAGGATTGTTATAGATAGAATTACCGCATTATGAACCTGTGGGGAAAACTTAAGCACTAGTTACTCTTATTATTTGATAAAAATCAAATCTTTGAACCTGTTACTTACTTACATAGAAATAGCTAATTACAGTTATTCCTAAAACCCTCCCCTTTTTGTTACTTGTTTCTTTGAAAGGACTTGACTAAATAGAAGTAATAGGAGGTTAAAGTTAAGTCTAAATCATTTTCCTCGTGGGATCAACCCCAACCTCATAGTTGGGTTCTTTACTTGATACGGCCGCTTATACTTTTTTGAGAAGTAAATTTGAGCGTATCAATATCTAAAGGTGTGGCTAGAAAGTGAGAGGTGTCTTGACGAAATCTTGGAATCTATTACTCGTTCAAGAAAAGTTGGGATATGTACTCACTCTATTCGAGGACATTAGTGTCTTTAGACTTCTCTTATTTAAAGTATTGTAATAGAACTTCTCTTATTTAAAGTATTGTAATAGACATTGTTTTCTATTTTCAATTATATGGGCCGTGTCCCATGTATTCTTAAGTCTATGATTGACATTTGATGAGACATAGTCTTTTCTATCATTTAACATGAAAGGCGTTTTGAACTATTATTCATGTGAAAAGTTTTAATTCCGTATTATTTTTCATACATGTATTCATTAAATGATGTCTAAAGGCTTGTACAAGAACTTTGAGAGCTCAAGTACGCCGTTCGACAATTTGAGAATGCCCAATCTTCTAGGGTGTGCACTCAGGTCGTAACAAACTTGGTATTAGAGCATAAGGTTATGAAGTAGTTTTAGGAATCGAAAAGTCTCAAAAAGCCTTGTCTAGTAGAGTTTTGTTCATTGGTGTGAGTCACGACACATCCAAGAGCGGGAGGCTATAGAACGATGGACTTCCGTTCTTTTCTACTTTTGTGTCGTGCCGTAAGAGTAAAACGTTATTAGTGTCCTTTCTTACGGTTTTTCCTTGTGTTTATAGAAGATGACTATTAGAAGGATGGACTCTAGAAGAATTGAATAGGAGAGGGTGAATGAGGGAGTTCCTCCCTAAGTTGAGCAAGTGGAGCAAGTTCTACAAGATGGAAAAGTTTCGCAAGGTGGTCAAGTTCCTAATAGGGGTCAAGGAGATGAGGTTCCCATGATTCCTCCGGAGTTGAATAATGGGGAGATTATGGATGCTTTACTTTCCCTAGCCCAAGCTATGAATACTCACGTGACTAGATATGTTGGGACTAGGATGAATGTTTGGAGAGTACTATGACCTCTAGATTGAGGTACTTTGTTAGGATGAATCCTCCTACCTTCGTTGGCTCTAAGGTGGGAGAGGATCCCCAAGAATTTCTCGATGGTGTGTATTAGGTGTTGAGTGCCATTTGAGTGACTTCTAGAGAGATAGAGGAGTGAGCTTCGTAACAATTAAGGGATGTTTCTCAAGTATGGTACACTCAATGGAAATATAATAGGCCGCTTGACTTGGTATTAAGAGTAGGAAGATCTTGAAGAGGCTTTCTTAGAAAAGTAGTTTACTCGTGAGAGGAGGCAGGTGAAGGTTGAAGAGTTCATTAACCTCAAGGGTAATATGAGTGTTGAGGAGTATTTTTTGAAGTTTAATATGTTGTGTAGGTATTCTCCATTCTTGATGTCTAACCCAACGAATGAGATGAGTAGGTTTGTGACCGGTGTTGCCGACCTTGTGGAAGAACAATGTCGTACGGCCATGCTCCATAGTGACATGAATATTTCTAGGCTTATGGTGTATGCTAAGTCCATTGAGGAATCCAAACTTAGTAGGATCTCAATGAACTTAAAGAGGGGTGGATCCAATGATAAATTCCAACCTAGGTTTAAGAAGAGGGATCCAAACCAAGATGGACCTAGTGCTCCTAAGGTCAAATTTGAGAGGGGTAGTGGTTCTCAATGTGATAAACCTACTTGTATCACTTGTGGGACGAAACACCTTGGGAAGTTTTTAGCCGGTACCAATGGTTGCTTTAGTTGTTGTAAGGGTGGACATAAGGTGAAGGATTTTCCTTCTATTGTGGTTAGAGGAAATGATACAAAGAAAGTTCCTCCAAGTGTTCAGGATGATGATGCTCCAAGAAAGAATCAATTCTATGCACTCCGGGCTAAAGGAACAATTCCGGATGATGATGATGATGTTGGTACGTTATACTTCTCTCGTAAGTTGTTATGATTTCCTTCTAAGTGAGGAAAGTATGGTGAGTAGTAGAGTTGTGATTTTTTGTCGCTTCTATTGTATTCTAATCAAGCTTGAGAGATAGAACGTCATAGTAGCATGTTGCATGTTGCATTGTGTTTAGGAGTCTTGTTGAAATTGAATTTCATTGATTCCTTGCATTGTGCACTCCATGAAGTTATGATTATGTTTTAAATTAAGTTTATATAGTTTTATCTCTCATATTGTCATATTTTCGTTATAAATTGCTTAACAGTGCATTTCTGAAAAATTGGAGCATAGTTCACTTTATTGTTTGCAGCTCATTATGATTTTTTTTGGAATTTCGACTAAATTTTGTTTTTGTATAAAAGGGTTATAATGTGTATATAACTGATGAATACGAGCAAGGTAATCAGGTATTCCTCTTATATGAAGTGAAGAATGCGAGTTTTATTGCCTGATGAGTAGTAGATTAGTTCTATCTTCTTGTTGTGTTTTGAGTCTCTTGATTATGTGAAATTGGTGTTCCTCATAAATAGTTTATTGTGTATTTTATGGTATGGTTATGTGCTTCATGATTGAATTTATCATCGATTGAAAGTTCCTAAAATGAAACAAGTGTCATTCGAGGACGAATGTTGTCCAAATGGGGGAGAATGTAACACCTCTAAAACGACTTAGGTGAAGATAGAGACTAACACGTGTGTCATGAGTTTCTAAAGTCCTAAAATGGTCTATAATGATGTTAAGAGGTAGTGCCTAAAGTTTGGTGAAGTTTGGAGGTCAAATGTCCAAGAACGTCCATGACGTTCGAATGGTTTGCCTTGAAACGTCCTAGAGTGCCTTAGTGTGTTTCATCAAGTTTTACGTGTTACGTTTGGATGACATTGATGTGAGGGGTCATTAACATGTGTATGAGTATATTTGATTTGGAAACATCCGGGAAAAACTCCCTAAGGACCAACCAAAGGGTCCTTGAGGAGGACCCAACGCAAGATACAAAATTTGTCAAAACCAGCCCCAAACGACGGAGGCAATCGATGCAAAGTAGGCTGGTTGACGCCCCGTCGATAGTGGCGTAGGTAAAAACATAGGCTTTGGGAGATTGTTATCCCATTTTTCCAGCCTCTGACCTAACCCACAAAACAACAGGACGGTCCATTGGTTGGGCTACGAGGCGTCAATGGGTGGCCTTTGATGATGTCTGCAATTTCCTGCAACATCTCGGCCAGCCCAAGGCTAGTTTGGGTATTTCACCTAGATTTCCTAAAATTAGTTGGATTGTTTCTTAAGTGTATTTTAACTATTTTAAATAGATTTATAAGTCTAGAACCCCTATTCAAGTCTTAATTCAAAAATGTAAACGCAAAACACCTAAAGAACTCTCTAGAACTCCACTGAAGATTGAAGGGATATTGGAGCTTGAAGATTTGTTCTCCATCAATTCTTCTCAATTTTCATAGATTAGCATCAATTAAGGTATGTACTTCATCCTTGAATCTATTTTCTTCAAGGAGACAAACTTCAAAGTGATTTTGTAAAGCTTTCTCAAAAGATGAACTTCTAACTTGTGATCTAGCCATAAATTATTGCATAAAACATTTGGAATCATTGTATTATGATTGAATTGATGTTAATTTTATAGTTTTAACCTAAAAAATCTATTAACCTATGCAAATCATGCAATCCTAGTTCTATATTATGAGTGATTTGATCATGTCTCTATACTATTGAATTCATATGTAGTTTACTTTGGGTTATTGAATTATGAAAGAATTATCTTAAAATTTTATGTAGGCTTTCCTAAATTGATGAAATCATATTGTATTACTTTGTATTCATTGTATATTGAGATTATTGTATTGAATTGATAATCATGGCTATTGGTAAGAGCCTTTGAGTATTGAGTTGGTTGAATTGGCTATGGATTGAAGTAGTGAGACTGGATTGGTGGTATGCTGCCCTAACTCTCTCTATATTATGTAGTAAAGGTCTTGAATCACGATGAAAATTATTATGGTCCATTTATGGTGGCGGTGCTTATTTGCTATACTTGTGATTGATGTGGTCTCATCGGTATTACTTTATATATTATGTTGTTATCATGTTCTGGCTTGGTAATGTGATCATTGTAAAGGCTTATGTGAGTTTTTGTGTATGTATGAAGTGAAGTATGGATTCCCTTAGTTGAACATAGATGATAATAATAGGCTATAGGGATGCCATTTGTGTAAATTCTTGCTATTGAAGGGTGAACCTTCTTAATTGGCATGAGTGTTGAGATGGGCTACATTGATGTCTTATAGTATTGTTTAGGGTGACTTGTGAGTATGCCTAGTTGACCCTATATATTACTTGAATGATATTGTACATTTGTTTAATGAAGTGTGTCTTGTTTTGGTAGACTCTTATCCCTCACTTGATACATCAAGAATGTGAATATGAGACCTTGACCTAGTAGGGTAAAACACCTTTGTCAAGAAAGTATATGAATGAATTAAATATGATATTAAAGATTGAAAACAAGGTCATTATGTGAAACCTTGTTAGAAGTAAGGTCAAGATATCCTTGAAGTAGAAAGCCGTAATGGTATCCTTCTTGGGTAAGTGATGGACTTAGCGTTGATTGGCTGGAACGACGTGAAATCATCCTTAGGAAAGTCAATGAACTATCCTCTTTTCCATTGTAGGCTGCCCTATGGGGACCCTATTTGGTAGGGTATGTTATGATTTTGTTATGAATAAGATGTTCGACCTCTTCATACATTCCTTTATGGAATTACTCTATGAGCAAAAAGGCTAGCACCGAGAGAGTATGTTTGGGTAGTAGCTCTAGCTATGAAGGAGGCTAGAGTACAAAGAAGATGTTGATATTCCTTAACCATGGGCCTACATGGGATGTGTCCTAGTTCCACTGTTGGCAACTAGAACACCCTACATTGGAGTAGGTTCATGACTCTTGATTCCATGCCTAGCTAGTATGGTCTATCTCAGTTATTGTCTATTCTCATCATATGGGACACCTACCAGTGTTGGTGAGTTCTATGAAGTTTAGGTAGTGGAATGGGACATTATCTAGACATTGCACAATTAGGCTTTAAAGATGTTATTTTATGGGTTCCCTTGGTCTTTCCAAAGACCATTATATGAAGTCCCCTAATTTGTTAAATGAACTCTAATTGACTTAATAATGATTATGGTTTAAGTTAATGAAGGTTGAATGAATGTATACTTATCTAGGGAAGCTTTGAGGGTTGTAAGGTAGACTTGAAGAGGGTGTATGGGCGGTCTCTTCTTGTCCTACTTAAGTAAGTGTTAGGATAATCTTGGAAGGGAGGCTTGTAGTCATTAAATTCGTCGTGAAGTTACTGTGAGATCACTGTATGTTTACTGTAGTTTCATATAAATGGGATATAATTTGAAATATGTTCTAAATGTGATGATTGGTGATTAAATGTTATTATTATTCTTATACTACTAAATTTAATTAAAAAAAGCATGTTTCTCATAAATGTATGTTTCTCATGATTTTATGCATTATGTCATACTTAGGGCATGCATTGTACTAATTCCATACTTTTTGTCTATATTTAAAGGTGTCGCTAGCAAGTCAGAGGTGTCTTGAACCAAGCTTGGAATCTAGTTCTCGTTCAAGCAAAGTTGGGGTATGTCCTCGCTCTATTCGAGGACACTATTGTCTTCTTTTATTGAAAGTATTGTAATAGACATTAGTTTTCTATCTTCGATTGTATGGACCTTATCCTAAGTATTCTTGATTCTAAGATTGGCATATGATGAGACTTAGTGTTATCTATCATTTTACATGAAATATGTTTTGAACCATTATTGGTGTGAACAATTTTAATTCTGCAGTACTTTTCATACATGTATGCAATGAATGATGTCTAAGGGCTTGTACAAGACCTCCGAGAGGTCAATTACGCCGTTGTACGATTCGAGAATTCCTTATCTTCTAGGGTGTGCTCTCGGGTCATGACACATGTTCAATACTAAATTTCCCTTTTCATGGTTTTTGCATCGCTTCCATACTTATTGCCGTCAATGTGCTAACCCCTCATTTTCCCTTTTAAACTAAAGTGTAGGGAATTGGAAATCTTAATATGCCATGAATGATGGATAGGCTTCTAAGGGTTGCATATGAAATATTGGTGAGTACTCATAGATTCAAGGACAAGACACACATGTTCCTTTATGTCTTTGGTCTTTATTTTAAGTCCTGTATGGGCTTAGTCCAAATGTTGTAGATTCAAAGTATTAGATGGTTTAATGAGACATTGTAAAGGTTAGATAATTTTTAAAAAAGTCTTCCGCTTGCATATTAATGAAAGTTTTCTTCGTGTGTGAACAAAGTTTTAAATTTTACTTATTTTGGAGTATTTTGTGCAATGAATGATACGAGAGGCTTGTGTCAATACTTCTCGGGGTATCACACTCCATGTGGCGACTTGCGCGCTCATGTCAGTACATTTCCCTTCATGGATTGCTTTGAAACCCTATTTTTTTTCATTTTTTTCATTATTTCACGACATTTCTTTTCTTTTCTTCTGTATTTGTTTTTCTTCCCTTTTCTTTTATATGGAGGGTTTCCATTTTTCTAGAATACCATGGCTTCACGAGACTTTTGTTGCACTTATTGACTTCTCCTTTACCTTTTTACCACACCCTAACTTAGGCATTTGACCTATGTTGGCTATTCAATTATATAACATCCCAAAAAGTATTATAGGTGATAACGTAAGGTCTAGCTTTCATCAAGTTTTTCCGAGGAAGAGGTAAGACTCAAAGAGTGTTCAAAAGAGTTTCACTCACTCATGGGTAGGCCACATAAGAGGTATATGTCAAAGTTGTCTCACTTTCTTAAGAATTGCTATGATTATGTCAATAGGATACCTTTCTAAATCAATTAGACTAATCGAAAAAATTAAAAGTTTATTCATTCAAGGTTTAAGGTAAGATCATCACACAAGTCAGTGACACTTAAGTCAAACAAGACAACACACTTTCTCTAATGGGCAAAGGTCATTGCAAAAGAATCTATTCGATAATTGGATAATCATAACGTGATGCAAAGTTTCACATATTTACTATGTAAGTTAAATCATTCTCCTTGTAGCTTCACATTTATGTTTGTTTGATTGAGAGAATTGTTCAAGTCATCTGCATTGATCAAAACCGAGACTTAAATTTCTACAAGAACAACAACTTTCAACACAAGAGGTGGCGAAATTTTTAAAAAGTGATTTTTTTTTTGAATGGTCAAAATTAATATGAAATTAGGACCAAGAAGAGAGACATAAGCTCAAACATTTGTGAAAGAAATTTAAACAGACAACCCAAACATATATCAAAACACAAAATTATTCAGCACACAAAACCAAATGAGCCTCACCCCACCACAAATAAAAACATTTGTCCTCAAGTGCAGTTCATATAATATGAGGAAGTTAATGCAAAGTGATACGGAGAAGAGATTAAGGAAATAAATCATGTTCAAGTTTCTTTTATGTGTGTTGGTGCGTTTCTCCTATTGGAGACAATCGGGGTTTACTAGTAATAGAAACTAGTATTGCTACCACCATCAAGATTTGTTCTGTCTACATTGGTTCCTCTTCAGCAGTATCGGGTGTGCCCTCATGGATGTCCCTTTTTGTCAGAGCTTCTGGTTCAAGCTTAGTCACTTGTCCAGACATAAAGATGGACTTCACCTATTCTACCTTAGTTTTCATTACCGTGATCGCATCCTTGAATGTTGTCATCTTATTGGTGGTTCCTTGGTTACACTCGCACACCGCCATTCTCGCAAAAAATTCATCACCAATGGTTTTAGCTGTGTAACAACATTAATGAGAGCAGTCTGGATCATTCCTGTAATAGAGGTTTCTAGGGAAGATATCCGACGGTCTGCAAACAGAGCAAGTTGTTCTATTCGGTTAAGCATAGCTTGTGTGATCTAAACTTGAAGTTCCATGGTAACGGTAGGTTTATTTCTGATTGTAGTGGGAACATACAAGGTTGTATCAGTTGGATAGGCTTTTGATACCGTTCCCTTTACCCTGTTATCCTCCGGATCCTTAAGGTATTATGCATAGATTATTTTGATATTGGTGGATTATGTCGAAGTGATTTCCATATCATTCTGAGCTTCCCGAGGTACTTGACCTTGTTTTCATAATTACGTGATCAGGACAGGGAAATGAATTGAAGTTTTACGTTGTTTTGAGTGCATGAGGTTATCAGAAGCTACAATCTCCCTCAGATTGAGTTGAATTCTGTTAATCATGCAGCTTAGGCATGCGATCTTTGATTGTCGTGCGATAGATTCATTTTGTGAATGCATGATTAAGCTACTCATAAAACCAAACCAATATTGAGCTGCCACATTTAGGCTTTTCTTTTCAATTGTTGTTCCAACTCTTAACCAAATCGGGGTATCATAAAAATTAGGTGAGCTAACCAAACTCTCATGTTATCCAGTGTTACCGTTCTGGTTAGGTGTTTTCATGCATCCTCCATGTTGTTAGGACGACCTAAAATAACATTAATATTGTCGGGATTGCATCGGATCGCCTATGCCCATACTATCATGGAGTCAACTGGGTAGAATGTTTTTGTGTGTTTTCTTCCCATTGGTATCAATGATTTATAAGACGCTTAAAATTCTTAAACCAAATCATGGAATATATGAGCATGATGCTTAGATAAAAGCTGGAAGTGATGATACCTTAGTCTGCTCATAATTTCTAGATATATATCAATCACCTTATATATTGATAAATGTTTCTCTTCAAGAATAGTTCTTAACCCATCAACTTTTTCCATGTTTGATGATCTTGGTAGAGAACTTCACATCTCTTTTCCATTATTTCTTGCAGCACATTTCTTCATTTTTTACTTTTTCTGCACGCATGTATTTGCTTTGTCTACCACCATTTGCTTTCCCTTGAGGGGCATTAATTCTCCTGCAACTTCAGGTCTGGTCATACATGCAATCACAATTATATACATCAAGTTTTAGTAAAGTTCAACTGCGTTTTGATTGATATTGTAGCTTACTCAATTCAGGGAACCGCATATATCATTAGTTGAAGAAAATTTTGGACGCCGAATTTTGCAATATAACAGGAATGAATGAGTTATCGGCTGATCGTTCAATAACTGGTATGGCCGCCGATTGTCCCATCTGTCAAGATCTGGTCCACCAGATGACTTGCTGCTTTGTTTGTTATTCTACTTTCTCAAGATCTACCCTGCGACCCATTGAACTGAAGAGTTTATTGAATTCTCTGTTGTAATGACCGGAGAGTACCCCCTAGATGTTATCGGTGTACACAACCTCAATGTGGTATTATAAAAGTCCTTAGCATAATCATCACTTCATATTGAACTCGAAATAATGTAGAATTTAAAAACTTTTTACACTAGAAGTTCAAACTTCACTTTCATAAACCAAAATAATAGGAATCTAATAACATTGTTACAGATACAACATCTACTAATACGAGTACAACACAAAGTCTTCAAATAGGGTCCTTAGACTTTAGACACAATATTCTTATAGAACAAAAGTACATAGGAAATACTACTATGTCTATTACATCAATAGGGAAATCATAAAGTGGCATCACATGCATTAGTCCTCAGATCTTTGAGGACCTACCACAAATCTTGGAGATAAGAAGTCGAAGATTTCTTCAAGGATGTAGAAGCAAACCACTTAGTCGGAACCTATACTCATAATAGAAAAGTATAAAGGGGTTAGTAATATTAATGCACTAAGTATGAAGATATGAGTAAAAAAATTTTAAATATGAGAAAAGGACAATTATATGAAAATATGCATTTATGAGGTTTTTGAAAGCCATTTACATCACCAACACAACACATAAGGCAATACCCCAACAATCTCCAACTACAATAAAGTCATAACCTTGGCACTTCCTAAGGTCAACTTGTGCAATGTAAAGTAAGCATCCAGTAATACCAATTATACCAAGTACCCGTTATAACCCACCTTGGCCACACACATTACCTTTACGGAATCATAAATGAAACATGCATCATGAACCATATTTGAAAATAGAGATATCTTAAAAACAACCCTTATACATACAACATACATAATTTCATATCACTTCATAACTACAAAGAACCATCCACAATACCGTTGTAAGCATGCTAGTGCAATGTACAAGTGAAGTCCTATACCCCCACTTCTACTTCGTAAACCTATCAGGATATGATATACTAGTTTGTAGTTCATTCATTACTTCTTTATTTAGGGAATATCAACCATAACCGACATCTATCATGAGAGTTTACATGGAATTCGGTTCAATGAAGCCCCACACCGAAAAGAGGTGTTCTACTTGCCAAGGTAAAATCTACATACTAGCTACTATGTGGATCCACTACCTAAGTCCTAGGGGGCACATATTTTAGGGATAGGGATAATGATCCTAAAGACTCTACCTATTGCATTAACAGAGGAGTTCCCATCTCATGAGTATCTCTAGGATGACCCATACTTTTCATTAATATAAGGGTTTTTTCCTCATTGGACATATCCTCTCGGTTTCAGTATACTTTATAAACTTACTACCATTAGTATTTTTAATTGTATATACATTTGTGAAGAAGTATTCCCTCTTCATTCAATACAATTCAACATAAAGCTCTTAGATTCATTAGGTGAGAATACACTTTCATCCTAGAATCAACATACATATGTGAGTAGTACTTTCACAATATCAATCATCGTGTTTTCATGAGAACTATACTTTCAAACAAATCAAGAGATTATCCTCATTCCATATAATTCATGCAACAGAATATATAAGCATTAATATAATTGAAATCGCCAAACAATACCTTCCTTACATCCTTTTATAAGCCATGTATCTTGCAAACAAATTTAATGTTCGTATACTACATTCTCCAACATATATAAAAACCCTAGGATTTACCCCCTTTTAAAGGTTAAGAATCAAGTATCACAATTCACCCATAGTCATAAAAATAGGCATGAAAACAAGATTCTATAGGATGCACATGGGTTCTTGGAACGTTTTCAAAATAGAAATCATCAGTTAATCCCAATATCTTCATAATATAAGTCACATAACATAAAGAAAATGATTTTTGAGTGAACCCATGGGTAGATCACAAACCCTAGTTTTTGGTCACAATAACAATCTTGAAAGTAGATTTTTTGAAGGCCTTCATGGAGAAACTAATCCAATAATTAACATCACTATACCTTGTTTGATGTTATTTAACGAGTTTAAAGTAAAGGATAGTGAATCTTGAGTGCCCTAGCTTGAGTTCTTTCTTGTTCTTATATGATAGGTTTGAGAGAGAAGTTGTGAGAGAGAGAAAGTGGGTTTTTATTTTTGATTGTGAGTTATAAGGTGGAATACTTGTTTTATTGTTTTAGTATCTTTTAATATACCTAAATAAAAAATAAAATCATAATTAAGGGTTAAATAAAAGATTAACTAATTAGCTAACTAACCCTCACTTATCCATACGAAGGAAGTGAATGCAGTACCCATCGACGAGTCCCCGCTGACGGGGCATCGATGCATTGATGAACCGTTATAGTCGCTTGTCATTTGGGACTGGGACTTGATTTTTAGTCAAGTTGGTGGAGACTGGGTATTGACTCACGACTCCCACTGTCTTTCCTTGACATTTTAGTACTAGTTCAAGGTTAGGAATATTAGTTTAGGACCTTAACCTCACATTTAGAGCTCCTTAGCACATTAGGCTACAACTTATGCTATAGTATTGGTCAGTAGACATACTAGATGTTACATTATCCCCCTTTACGCTATAGTATTGGTCAGTAGACATACTAGGTGTTACATTATCCCCCATTGGGAACATTCATCCCCGAATGTTGACCAAGTCACCAACTAAGTTTAATGTTCAACACCAACAACCCAGACAACTCATAAAATCAAAACTGTGCACAACTAAAATTTGCAGCTTTCACCACTTAACGCCACTGTTATGAGATAAAATTCCCATCAAATCACAACATGGCCATAGAACCCGAGTACGTACGAAATACTTCTACCAACTAAATATACAAAAAATTATTAACTCGCGTAAGTATGGGAGGAACAAACTTCTCCAACATCGTTTATGCTTAACACAAAAAATTAGAGAAAGTGTGATATTTTCATACTGGTGTACCATGGTTTGACGGTATTTTCAATGCATTTTACTTAAGATTTTTGTGTCTAAATACTTTTTGTAGTAGTTTTAAAAAGTTTTGTGTTTTGTTTTAAATGTAAGAGTTATAGGTTGAAAGCATATAAAGCAGGTAAAAATTGCAGAAGATGACCTACGAAGGCCATCGACGATCCGTTGTCTGATCGACAGACCGTAATTGGTGACCGTCGATGTGCAGTTTAGGTTTTGGGAGAAGATCAGGGAAATTTTACCAAGTGTGGAAAAAAAAGATCAAACGATGGTCCATCAATTGATCGATGGACCGTACTGGTGAAACGTCGATTGGTCAGAGAAGGTTCCAACACTTTACTTTTCATGATTCTAAGTATGGATCTATGGAGGATCATCGACGAGCCGTAGTGCCGGCCCATAATTTGATTCAAACAAGGCTCTATCTGGTGGGGCAAAATATTTCTATGACCTGACTGACGGAGGCAGTCGACGAACCGTCGATTGATCGAAGGTCCATTAGTGGAGTCGTCGATTAAAGCCGCGTACCTGGACAAAACTTTCCTTATTTCAATTCCTTTTATTTAGGACTATGTTTTCTATATATATGGTATTAAAACCTCATTTTTGAGGTTATCTACTATTACTGTTCTTTTATTTAGTGAGTTAGAGATTGGGTTTTTGCAAACTTGAGCAATTAATCAATTTTTGGATTTGTTTTGAGTGATCTTTCTTGCAATTTCAAGTGAAGATTTATGGGTTTATTCTTCTTGTTAAAGTAAGTACTTGATTTCCTCCGCTAAAAATATTAATTGTGATTTTTCTAGCATGGGTAACTGAAACCAGAATTAGGGTTTTGGAAACCATTTTTAATTAAGAAATTAGGACTAGCAACGAAACAATTTTTGAATAGTATTTTGCATGCATTGATAATTCTTTCCTTTAATAGATGTAACATTCTAAAGTCCAAAACCTAATATCGAGCCTCACATTATTGTCTAAGGTCTATAACTCTGTTTTAAGGTCAATAATAATGTATTAAAGTCATTTAGGATGTTTTAAAGTCAAAACATTAAGGAACGTCCACGACGTTCGGGGACGAGTGCAAAAGGTGCTAGTGTGCCTTATCCTATTTGACAATATTTTAAGAGTCGTAAATTGATGAAATTTTATGATGAGGTGTCTAAAACATATTAGAGTAGGTTTAGGGTCGAGACGTCTAGGTACGACTCTCCAATAGCCACCCATAGGGTCATTGAGAAGGACCCTTCCATTTTAACCAAAAAGCCATCATGGACATTGAGAAGGACCCTTCCATTTTAACCAAAAAGGGAGACGATGAAGCGTTGATCGCCTCCGTCGATGGTTAGTTAACCATTTTTCAAAAATTCCATTTTGGAAAATCCTTGACCGAAATGAAGGTTGCATAGGACAGGGGGGTCTTGGCCATCGACTAACCGAGGACCCGTAGGTCATGCCTGCGTTTACTGTCTAGTTTTTAGTTGGTTCATTTACTAAAATTAGTTAGTTAGGGTTTAATTAGTAATAAGGGGTTGGTTAATTAGGTTATTTAATTAACTATATAACCTACCCTAAGTCCAAAACCTCACTTAATACCTCTCAATTCTCAAACCCAAATTGCTCTTACTTCTCTCTTTTTTCTCTCTCCCAAAGAAAAACACCATTGAAGGTCTAGGTAAAGGTCATTAAGGAATCAAGGAGGGTACTCTTATTAATCAATATTAAAAAATTAATAAGGTATGGGATCCTTTCACCTTTGTGATTCCTTTCCCCAAAGGGTTTTTTCAAAAATTGGTTTTCAAGAAGATGATTTCATATAGTTTTTTTTTCTAATACGAATTTGATCTTCTAAGTTGTGATATCTATGGTTTATTTATATTTTTATGTTTAAATTGTGATGTATTATGATTTTATTATGATAGTTCTTGATGAATTAACCTAGCTTGTGGAAGAGATCATGAAATTGACCCAAGTCCATAACCCTAGGTTATGAACTAGCGATGAATTGATGTGTAGTGATTCAATTGACTTTATCATTGTGTTAATTACTATTGTGTGATGATATTCTGCTCATTGTTGGATTGTATTATATGGTTGATGGTAAAACCATAAATTATGGCTTGTGAAGGAAATTAGGGTAATTCTTATGATCTCAAACCTTTACTTCAGTTAAGATTACTTGTGTTTAGTGATGAAGTTCTATTGAAGTACAACCTATGATAAGATTGATTAGGGTTGGTATGATGTTGAATTGAAATGTATTGATTTATGGCTTGTGAGTTGTTGCATAGGATATAATGATATAAGGTTGGGGATGAATTGCCTATGTGCCTTGCTATGGTTTGGTGATGTGAATGTGCTAACCTCACATGTGTAAATTGTATTGAAAGGATGTTATAATGTATTTCCTAATGAGATAAAGAATATGACTATATAAGGAGTAGTATCCTATGGCCTAAACTAAGTTATTATAATTAATTATAGACATTACAAAAGGGACGCTAGCTTAGCACCGAGTGAAAAATAGTGAGTAGTGTCCCTTTCCATATAGGGAAGGTAGTATCAATATTGTACTTATGAGATTGGAGACTATAATTAATGTAGCATAAAGAGGATGTCAAACACATCTCCTATTTCTAAAACTATGTTGCCCCCATAGGAATACTAGCTAGTGGATCCACATAGATGCTATGTTCATGTTTTGGTAGTACCTTGGCAAGTAGTCCACCTTCTTTCGGTGTAGGGTTCCATGAAACCGGATTCCACATTAGGTCAAGTGGCCTATGTCAGTTAAGACAAGATGTTCCCAAACGTAAAATAAAGTAATAAAGTAAACTCTAACTAGGATGACCTAAAGGGTTTGACTTAGTCTTGGTAGGCTTATGAGACTCTACCTATATATTGCACTAGTTAGACTTCAGGGAAGTCTTAGACGAATATTCTTATATGTTATAAGTTTGTTGATTCTTCATGTTAATGGTCTATATTGTTAAATGTTAGGATGAATACTTATGATGATATGTTATGTTGAGTTAGACATTATTTATGATCCTTTGGCTAGTTCGGTTGGCTAAGTGAGGTTATAGGGCTTCACTTGACCATTGCACCAGTATACTTGGTGAAGGGTTATGGATAAGGGCCTTTATTTATGTCGTAATATTATCTACTCATGAATATGCTTTATGTTTATGCTATGATGGTAGATTTGTATTGCCTATGAGTTTTATTATGCTATATACATGTTAACTTGGCTTAACTTAAGTAGGTATGCCTTGTTTTGAATATGCTTGTATCATTAAAAAATATATGATTCTTGCCTTATCTGTTCTTTTGTTGTGCATAAGACGTTTCAAAGTAACTTAGCATGCTTTTATAAAATGTTCCTTTTTAGCATGATTTCTTTGTTGTATGTGCATATTTTTCCATACTTAGTTCAAGAAATGTGCTAAACCCATTTCTCCCTTTTCCCCCAACATTTTAGGTTCTGGTCGTTGAGGAGATTGAGGCCATTTTCAAGGAGGGCTTGAAATCATTCCCTAAGTGGGTATGTCCTCAAGTCCCAGGATGATGCCTTCTTCTTACTCTAGCTATGTTCCTTTGTTATGGTCTAAATATGATTATTTCATTCTGCTTGTTTCAAGAAGTTGTTGTGAGCCCTAAGTGACATTTATACATTGTGTAAGGTCATATGACCATATGGTTCGGTTCCGTTTAGATGGTTTAAAATAGACATCCCTTTAAGAATATATTGTATATCTTATTTTTGTATGTGCCATAAGTAGAAGACTGTTTAATCTTCTTATATGAGGACTCTACGTAAACTGGCTATAAATATATTATGTGTAAGCGAGGGGTCTAAATAAACCTCATAAAGTAGATGTAGATGAAACATTATAATTTTCTGCACTTTTTAACCTATGAATACAATGATGAATGCTAAGAGGCTAGTCTTAGTACTCTACGAGGACGATGACGGCCGTTACCTCAAGGGGGTATTACCCGGATGTGACAGAAGTCTTTTTAACAGTGGCTAACGTTATAAATGTCCATATTGCTACTTGTAAGACCAAGGAGGTAGTTAATAGGAAAAGAATTATCAACATAGATTTAGTGTGATACTAGTTAATAGGCTAGATTCGATTGGTGTGAAGTAATAATTAAGCTATACATCGATTATGATGTCTAATATGAGGTTATGGTAAGGGTTAGTAAACTATACAGTCCTAGCAGGACCAAGGTGTGGGGTGAAATTATCTAGATGCCAGACCAAGAATTTAGAGATACCTAACTTATCGCTTTGCATGTAATACACTAGGAAAGCATTTCTATTGCTAGGAATATTGTGTTATGCATCAGTGGGGAACACAAATACCCTAGTTTCTCTCTCATATTGATAAAAAGAAAACTTTATTTTTGTCTAACTTGATAACTATATTGTTTAAAAAATTTGTTTCAAAGAACTCCCTCCCTTACTTGCTTCAGAAAGACATTGGCTAAGAAGACGTAATTATGAATTATAGTTAAGTCTAAACAATTTCTTCATGGGATATACCCCAACCGCTTAGTCGTATACTTTACTTGATAACAATCGCTAATACTTCTGTAGGGAGGTGTAATTTCAGTGTATCAAATTTTAGCGTCGCTGCCGGGGATTTTGACATTTAGATTAACTTTAGGTACATTATTAAAATTTGGTAAAATTTTTCCTTATTTTACTTTTTGTTTTGGTTTTTATTCTCTTAGGTCTAGCTCTAGTGTATGTGAACTACACGGAGCCTAGGCAAACCACTCAATTCATACGATCCAAAACTAAATCGCACCTTGAGAAAAATGGAAAACCAAGAGAGGGCAGTTAACCTATAACACCTTAAAAATCTAAGTCTCATAGTAAAGCCTAAAATAGGTTTCATAAAGTCTAAACACTGTTACTAAGTCTATTTTAATAGATATAGGTCATTTAGGAGATTTAAGAACCAAAACGTCTAGGAAGGTGGTCCAAAGGGATGATAGTGTGCCTTAGCCTACTTGACTAAATTTTAGGAGTTGAAATTGTGTGAACGTTGGTAGAAAGGTCACTAATGGGTGTTTGAGTTGTTCCATGGTTAAAACGTCCGAGTACGACTTCCCTAAGACCAACTAAGGGTCCTTGACGAGGACTCCTGCAGTTTGATGCATCACTGCCTGGCAGTGTGCATCGACGGGATAGATGAAAGACCGTGTGTTGATCATCGGGGCGTCGATGACACTATCGTCTGGTACACCGTGGTTTCGCGGTATTTTTAATGCTTTTCCTTAAGTTTAGTGTGTGTCCAAAAGCCTTTTTGTATTGATTTTTATGTAAGTTTTTCTTTATTTGCAGGAAATCTTTCTGAATATGAATGCGGAAGTTTTTGAGCAAGAAATGCAAAAAAGTTACCACCTACGGGGCCTGTGAAGGTCTGTCGTACCAGTGACGGTTCGTAGGTGGCATTGTAGTGAAGCTGCTGAAGGAAGATGGGGAAGTCTGACACAGTGTGGGATTACGAAGTTCATTACGGACCTCGTGGCCATGACGGTCCGTCATGGTGGTTCGTCGTGATGATCAGAGAAGTAGTCCCAGTACCCATATTCCAAGAACTTTAAGTTTTATGGAACGGAGACCCTCGACGGACCGTCGTGCTTGAAACGGTCCGTCATACCTTTTCATCGAGGGTAATGAAGAAAGCAAATGAAGGATTTGTAAATTATAGGATGACGGAGGCCGTGAAGGCCTGTGGGGACCACGATGGCCCGTCACGAGGTCCATCGACCTAGCCGCGTTTTGATAGATTTTTAGCAATTAGAGTCCTTCTTTAATTAGGTATTTGTTTTTTTATAAATAGTTCAAAAAACCTCGTTTTTGCGGTTAGACACTCTTATAGTTAGATTCTTTTATGTTAGACTTTTGGTGGTTAAACACTTTTATGTTAGATTCTTTGTTAGTAGATTATTTTGGATATTAGACTTTGGATTGTTACACTTTACTCTGGAGTTGATTGTTGGTGATTTTGTCGATTAATCAAGTAAATTTCTGGATTTTATTCTTTCTCATTGAAGTAAGTGCATGAATTCTTATATTATATATATGAATATTGTGATTATGACTATGGGTAACTAAACTCCATAACTAGAGTTGTGGGAACCATGGGTGAATAATGATGTAAAATCTAACTAAAATAACAATTCTAGAATAATGTCTTGCATGTATTAATAATTCTTTCGCTTTGAAGTCTTTTTAACGGATGGCCTACGTTAGAACTCACCTTAATGCTACTTGCCTGACCAAGGAGGTTGATAATATGAAAAGAACTATCCACATAGATTTAGTGTATACTATCTAATAGGCTAGTATTGATTGGTACGAGGTAATAATTTAGTCAAATATCGAATACAATGCGTAATATGAGGTAAAGGTAAGGGTTAGTATAGCAATACACGTAGACGGACCAAGGTGCGGAGTGAAATTTTCTAGATGCCGGACCAAGGATTTAGAAATACATAACTTATCACTTTGCATGCAAGATACTAGGAAAGAATTGTTATAGTTAGAATTATCAAGTTAGGAACCTGTGGGGAACACTTAAACCCTAGTTACTTTTATTAATTGATTAAACTCCAACATTTGAATCTGTTAGTTGTTTACTTTAATCCAATTAGTTATTTTTACTCATTTAGAAATAACCCCCCCTTTTATTTTTTTTTCTACGGAAATAATTGACTAAATAATAGTAATAATAGATTAATGTTAAGTTTTAACGATTTTCCTCGGGGGAACGATCCCAACCTCATTAGTTGGGTTCTTTACTTGATACGACCACTTTACTTCTTATTTGAGAAGTAAGTTTGAGCGTTATCAAATTTTTGCGCCGCTGCCAGGGAAAGTAGCTTTTAGATTAAATTAAACTTATTACTATAGTTTAGTCGATATTTTGTTAACTTTACTTTGTTTATTGTTTTTTGATTCTTGAAGAACTATCTTCCTTGTATGCCAAATACACGGAGAGGAAGAGAACCCTTGTTTCTCTAAGATCACGAATTAGAGAGTACACTACACAACATGAATCAAAACTTGGGTATTAATGATGATGATCCAAACCAGAACATCCCATCTCCGGTTGATGTTCATGGTCAGTTATTACCCGATGCTCCAGGTGAAAATCAACAGAGAGTACAAAATCCCGCTCCATGTCCTAAAAAATACTACAGTGGCTATGAAAATACAATAGACTCCGATGGGCCACTTGTCTTGCCCCCCTCTACCACCAGGCCACACCTTTCTGGTAACTTGTAGCCTGATGCAAATGCTCATTGCCATAGGTTTGTTTTCAGGGCTACCTTCTGAGGATCCACATGCCCATATAGCTAAGGTAAGGGCAATGTGTAAAAGTTGTGAAGGGAGGCCTGATTTGAATTTGGATGTAATAGGTCTACGAGTATTTCCTCTCTCACTGACGGGAGAGGCTGCTATTTGGTTCACTGAGCTCCCTTATAACTCAATTTTCACATAGAACCAACTAAGGGACGTTTTCTTGGTACGTTACTACCCAGTCTCCAAGAAACTAAACCACAAAGACAGAGTGAACAACTTTGTGGCACTATGAAGAGAGCCAATTACTAGTTCTATGGATAGATTCACCTCATTTTTGAGAAGCGTCCCCAATCACCGTACAGATGATGAGTCACTGCAGGAATACTTCTATCGGGGGCACGATGATAATAATAAAGCGGTGTTGGATACTATAGCGGGTGGTTCGTATGTGGAGTGTCCTTATGCTGAGATTACCGAAAAGTTAGAGAAAATCTCCCGGAACAATAAAGCTTGGAGTACTAGGAAGTCAGATACTGGGAAAATACCTTCGCAGTGCAATCCACTCACAACCCAATCACAGATGAGATTCGTGAAGAGATGGCTCAGATGAAAACTGAGCTTGGGTTGGTATTAAAATATACCACTGGCGGTGCAGAAAAGATAAATGCAGTTAACTACTTGTCTAAAC
This sequence comes from Solanum pennellii, assembly GCF_001406875.1. Classification (NCBI taxonomy): domain Eukaryota; kingdom Viridiplantae; phylum Streptophyta; class Magnoliopsida; order Solanales; family Solanaceae; genus Solanum; species Solanum pennellii. Next base: position 36,600,114 of record NC_028644.1, read on the forward strand.
CAGCACCTCTAATTGATGAATGTTATTATGAGGAGAATTCGTATGCGGTAAATGAACAGATAGGGGGTTTCCGACCGAGTGCCCAAGGCTCAAATCAGGAGAATTGGCGCCAAGGTCAAGGAAACAAAGGTCGGATCTATGTTAACTATAACTGTGAGGGTCGTTTTGTTCGATATGGAAACTACAACCGTGAAAACAGCTTCAACAGGGGTAACTATGGTAACATAAATGATAAGAATTGGCCCTATGTCCCTCCTCAAAATCGTGAAATTACTTCTAGGGATGGTGGAGATAGTATGGCGCGATTTGAGGATATGTTGCACAAAATGATAAGGAGATTCGATGCTAGTGATGAGCACATCAAAGAGTTAAGGAGTGATTTAGCGGGTATTGGGCAGAAAGTCGATACACATGAAATATCGATTAAGCAGATTGAGTTGCAAATGGCCCAATTATCTGTGACTGTGAACACAAGGCAACCGAGCACTCTTCCTAGCAACATTGTCCGAAACCCAAAAAATGATGGACATTCTATGGTAATCATTACTCGCGGTGGTAAGCAAACCTTTGACCAACCTATGCCGTCTAATGATACAAAGGTGACAAAATATAATGATAAAGTGGTAGAGGTTAATGGTGAAGTAGAAGATAACAGTGGAAAAGATGATGAAGTGCCTACAAAGGTAATTCCCATGCCTAGACCCCCCCCCTCTTTCCTTAGAGATTAGTGAATAAGACCGAGGATGGTAAATATCGGCATTTTATAACAATGTTGAAGCAGCTTTCTATCAATTTCCCTTTGGTAGAAGCTCTAGAAAAAATGCCCGATTATGCCAAGTTTATGAAAGATCTGGTTACAAAGAAAATATCGGTCACTTTCGAGGATGATGATAGAATGCAGCATTTTAGTGCTATTGCTACAAGATCTCTCATACAAAAGAAAGAAGATCCGGGTTCGTTCACTATTCCTTGTACAGTCGGTTCATTACATTTTGCAAAAGCATTATGTGATCTGGGGGCAAGCATAAATCGCATGCCCCTCTCGATTTACAAGAAGTTGGGTTTGGGTGACCCAAAGCCCACTGCGATGCGGTAACTGATGGCCGATCGAACAGTGAAAAGTCCTATAGAGATACTCCACGATGTGCTAGTAAAAGTGGAGTCGTTCATATTTCTGGAAGATTTTGTTATTCTATATTGTGAAGTCAATTTTGAAGTGCCTATTATTCTTGGGAGGCCATTCCTTGCTACGGGTAGAGCCTTAGTTGATATGGAAAAGGGGCAGATGAAATTTCGGTTGAAAAATGAAGAAGCGACCTTCAACATTTGTAGGTCCATGAGTCAGAGTGGTGAGATCCAATCCGTCTACAAAAAAAGATGAAGAAGGAACATGACCTATAAAGTAAAAAACGAGAGTTGATGGTTGGGGATTTGGTGCTTTTAGACAATTCTAGGTTGCGTTGGTTTCCAGGCAAGCTCAAGTCCAAATGGACTGGCCCTTACTTGATTACCCAACTATTCCCTCATGGAGCAGTTGAGTTAGAAACCAAGGAGGGTGTGCATTTTAAGGTAAATGGACAACGAATAAAACTCTATTTTGGGCATGCTGAATTGGTGAATGAAGTGATTGAGGCATACCATCTTGATGAAGGCTGAGCAATCAAGTGTCCTCACTCGTGGCGCGACGTTAAATCAGGCGTTGGTTGGGAGGCAACCCAATAATTGTAGTTTTTCTCTTTAGTAATGATAGCATTTTCTACTAATGGATTTTAAATTTGCAGGCACATCACCAGGAAATTCTGCAGAAAATCACTCTACAACAGTCACTGACAGCCACATGATAGACAGTCACGCACGCAACAGACCGTCGTCGTGCCAGCTACGTCTTTCTTTTACTTTCAAAACTAGGGCTCATGTGACGGAACCAATGACGGACCGTCGCATCTGCGACGGACAATCATCGGTGAATCGTTGCATCATTAATGAGCATACCCGACCCGACCCGATTGGGGTAATATAAAAAATTGGCAACCTTTAAAAACCCCACCCCTTCATTTCACCCATTTCCTTCCCTATTTCTCCCATTTCCCTCCCTTTTGTACTTCCAACTTTCTACCTCTCTTCTCTATCAACTGATCACTTCCCCAATTTCCCAAATTCCTAAAATCTACCCTTTACAAGTCGGAGTTTGCTGTTGTGGTCCTGTTCTTGCTAATCCAGTGCCTCACTTGCTTGTCTTTCTCCTGTTCTCAGGTATGTGTCTCTGATTTCTACCCATATACATTGCATTTTTGTTTATCAATTAGTATTAGCCAAAATCTTATTGATGGGTCTTCATTCTTTGATCCAATTTTGTCTTACCTAGGTTGAGAATCCTCAAATTGCCTTGTTAAAACTCTAGAAATAGGTGCTTTATCATTGCTAGTTTACTAGGTTTTTGGGTTAGAAACATATAGGTTATTACTAAGTCTTCCATGTGAGTCACAAAGGATGAATGCGGCATCGTCAGTTCTATCACTGATTGACAGAATGAGACCCCGATGACGGACCGTCGTACCAACGACGGACCGTCATAGGGTCCGTTCCAACACCCCTAACACCTTGTTGTCCAATTTTCTCCAAGTGTCCACCAACGGACACATGCGACGGACCGTCGTTCCCACAATGGTCCGTCCTGCACAACCGTTCAGGTTGTCAGAGACCCTATAACTAAGGGTCTCCCACCTTTTTCTAAGTTTCCTCTTACGGACATCCACGACGGACCGCCATACTCGCGACGGTTCGTGCTACACGACCGTTCTGGTTGTTAGAGACCCTATTCCTAAGGGTCTCCAAATTTTTCTAAGTGTCCTCTTACGGACATCTACGATGGACCGTCATACCCTTGACGGTCCGTCATACACAACCGTCATGACGGTCAAAGACCCATATCCTAAGGGTCTCCATAATTTTTCTAAGAGTCCTCTGACGGACATATACGACGGACCGTCATAACTTTGACGGTCCGTCCTGCACAACCGTCATGACGGTCAGAGACCCCTCTCCTAAGGGTCTCCATAATTTTTTCTAAGTACCCCACGACGGACCGTCATTGTCACGACGGTCCGTCCTGCTTAGCCGTCATACTTGTTAGAGACTTTCCTTCAGGGGTCTCAACATCAATATAGTTGAAGTAAGACATGACGGACACCATGACGGTCCGTCGTACTCACGACGAGCCATCACCTGGTCCGTCGTGTTTAATTGTTACTGCAGAAAAGTCATTACAACTTACCTCTTATGTTTATTTTGTTTTGTTTTTGCTCGTGTTGTTTTCTCCTTCTCGTACTAATATTGATTCTTTGCAGGTACTATCTCTAATGGCACTACATCATGATCGAGTATACGCATGTGGGCGTTCAAAGTGTGTCGCCCCGTCAACCCGCCTAGTCATAGGCTCTGATGATGATCATGATCCTGAGTACGTGCCTCCAGGCACTACCACTCCATCACGAGCTGCATGGGCTACCAGAGGTACGCCCAAAAATCTGGCGTCCGGCATAGTCACTGCCTCCCAGTCTGATGAGGAGCGCACACTGACTGGCACACCTTCTGGGTCAGCTACACATGAAGAAAGAGCGTCTGGCTCCTTAGGTGTTTTGTGGTCGGAGGAAGCCTACGGGTCTGCCGAAGTCCCTGCCCCCGCCACATCTGCACAGTCTGCCTCGTTTGATGAGGCTGTCAGTTCTGATTCCACTCCCGGCTCAGCGACTGGTGCTCTCACCCCAGTTGCCCACCAGCCCAACCGATTGTGTGTCGACGGACAATATCAAGTGTTTTTCGACGCCAAGTTTTGAAATGATAAAGGCGTCATGACACGGGTCCTTACGGGTAGTCTCCCCACCATGCCAGAGATCCACAATCTCTTCACCAGATACCGGCTGGAGTGGACAGCGCGTTCTTTGGGCCGTTATAGTGAGGAGTTGGTCAAAGAGTTCTACGCCTCTTACATTGCTACTCTCAGATCACAGATAGATAGGTTGGATGTTGCTTCCAAATAGGCCCCACTTGAGCATATCCGAGTACGTGCGATTCAGTTCAATATCTCCCTGCCCGCCATCCGCCGGTATCTATAAGGCAAGGATGTTGATGCCAACAGGATCCCTCTCACTGCCGAGTTTGACTACAGGTGGAAAATTGTATAAGATGGCCAATTCTTGCGTGAGCTATCGCTGAGAGAGACCACCTAGAGGTGGATGGCCCTGCACTTGTCTGTTGATGGAGAGTGTGCCGACTAGGTAACGGAGCCGAAGGGAGTCATCAAGAAGGCGAACTTTACCTTCACGGCTATGTTCTTATGGTTGATTTTCCGCCACTGCCTTTCCCCCATGGACGCTGATAATATAGTCACATGGGATCGTACTTCGCTTGGCTTCTACAGGCGGTCATGCACGAGAGGGATTTCAAGTTCAACACTACTTACCCTTTTCCGTGCATGATATTTTCCTTATGCAGGTCCGCAGGTGTGCCCATCTGGCACATTGATCATGTCAAGACTCTGCTGGGCACTGTTTATATCAGCCTCATCAGGGATGAGGCCAATGAGTTGGATCCACGCAGAGGGCCCCGTCCAGAGTTGAATCTACTTTCTGAAAATCGTGGTGATACGGTAGCACATGCTCGCACAGCTGCGCAGGCTGCTTCTAAAACCACTGACACTACCCCGATCGAGTCTATCTTGGGTAGTAGCACTGCCTCGAGCTCCTCTCGCTCAGCCCCTTTCCCCGCTCTGGTCCTGATTGCTAGGGTCCAGAAACTAGAGGCACAAATGGTTACACTTCTGCATCACATCAACCCTTGGATGCAGAGGTCGATTATTGAGGCATAAGAGCGCTTGGAGCGTAAAATGGTCCAGCACAAAGAGAGGAAGATCACTAAGGTTCATCAGCGCTTGGACGCTTTTGAGTTGCGGGTGTTAGCCCGGCCAGCCCCTCAGGTTGATGTGTTGACCCTTCAGGCTGCGGACGAGAGTCTATGAGCGGACATTGATATGATCCTAGAGGCTAGGGTTCTTGAGTCTGAGGACCCTTCTGCATAGCCTTCTGAGGACACAGTGATGGCGGCCTTATTCTCCACTTCTGAGATTCCACCACCTCTCCCTCGAGAGCATGACAAGAAGCGCAAGGGTCGAGAGAAGGATGAGGCTAGAGCACAGAAGAAGGAGCGCCGTGAGATGGAGGCTGCGAGGAGAACCTCGCTTGCTAATGAGGAGGCGCGTCGGATCAGGGCTGTACAGTCAGCTGCTGGGGCATCTAGCTCTAGAGATGTGGCGTTAGCGGGAGGCACTGTTGATAGTGCTGTTAATGATGAGGACACTACTGAGTGTGTCCACACTACTGAGGTAGTAGGTTCCGGGGAACCGGACCCACCAGCTTGCTGATCGTCGGCGCTTTGGGCCCCAGGTTTGCTTCACCTACAACTCTCGTATTTATTTATTTTTTATGCATTGGGGACAATTGTATGTCTTTTTGTTGGGGGTGGGGTAAATGGAAAGTGAGTGCTCGGGTGAAGTCTGAGTAGCCCAATTCACTATCCTCTTTTGGGGTTTTCTTGCCTGTGTTCTTTTTACCCAAGAGACTGATTATTTTTATTGTTGAACCGGCATGTCTATATATTATGTACATAGTTTAACTCTGAAGCATGATGTCTATAATGATATCCTGATGAAATAAAAATGATGCATGACTAGGCATAGTAATTGATAAATGTGTGGCTCTAAGCATGACATAGAGATACACCACTGCATGATCGTAAGTCTAAAATTCGAACTAGGTGTCTAATAATCTGGTATAGTAATGAGATGTCAAGTGAGTGTGAGGAAGATTTGAATAGTCCACTATTTGTACTGAGCTAGAACTTGCCTGGTTAGTCCTGCTAAAATAAGCTGTAATAGACAATTAGGAAAGGATCATAGGCCCTTGTTCAATATAGACCTTTTTTTAGCCTAAATAAAAAAACCAAATGAAATTAATCCTTCTTTGATCCAAATGATTTGAGCTTAAACTAGACTTTTCTTTTTCACCCCAACTGATCTTTTCTGGGAATAATGTGTTGGCCCTGATTTCTTCTTGGACGTGTACACCTCAACTTATGCTAAAAGCATAAGTTGAGGGTGACTAATGCAGTAAAAAACCTTTTCATGGACCTGACCCAACTTTTGGTATTGAATACTTTGACTCATGCCAAATCCATGAGTTGAGGGTGGCTATTATGAGGAATGCTCTGGAAAGTGGGGTTGAAAGAACAAAGAGAGAGAAGAACAAAAGAAAAGTGACTCAAGAACCATTTGAAAGAAAAGTGAAACAAAAAAAAATACAATAAATACAAGCAAGAAACGAAGAGAGTCACTTACAAAAATGAAGAAAGAAGGGAAAATAGCAAGGTGAAAGAATATGAGAAATTGGGCAAAATAAAATGATAAGAAGTTGTATTTTTAGCCGATATGTCAAGGAGGACAAAAAGTCACTAAAGTATACTTAAATATACCTTACCTTACAATATGTATTAAGGAGTTGCGAATTTGTTCTAAGAGTGAGTGTTGAAAGTAATCCTTATACTCAAACTTAAATCATTGTGTGAAACATGAGGTTGTTGTTTTGAAGTGATTACGCTAGTTGCAATAGCGGAAATATTAGCACCTCGGTGAGGAATTGAAGAAGATAGGTGTCATTGCGTGGTGAGTCTATGTCATGGTCAGATTCCATATAATTCAAGCCTAATAGTTATAATATGCATAAATATGATGAGACTGATCGGGATTGATAGCTAAATGATTGCGAAAGCTAAAACATGGATACTATTGTACAAAGATTTTGTAGTGAGTCATAGTGCGTCGCTTGAGGACAAACAACGAATTTAAGTTGAGGGTGTTGATATATCATGGTTTCACGATATTTTTAATGCTTTTTCCTTATGTTTAGTGTGTGTCCAAAAGCCTTTTTGTATTGATTTTTATTTATGTTTCTCTTTATTTACAGGAAATTTGTCTAAAGATGAACGCGGATGTTTTTGAGCAAGATATGCAGAAAAGTTACCACCTGCAGGGCCTGTGATGGTCCATCGTGCCTGTGACGGTCCGTAGGTGGCATCATAGTGAAGCTGTTTAGGAAGATGGGGAAGTCTGACCAAGTGTGGGATTACGAAGTTCATGACGGACCGTCGTAGCCATGACGGTCTGTCCTGCTGGTTTGTCGTGATGATCAGAGAAGTAGTCCCAGTACCCAAATTCCAAGAAGTTTAAGTTTTATGGAATGGAGACCCTCGATGGACCTTCGTGCTTGAAATTGTCCGTCATACCTTTTCGTCGAGGGTAATGAAGAAAGCATATGAAGGATTTGTAAAGTATAGGATGACGGAGGCCATGACAGCCCGTCGTGATCACGACGGCCCATCACGAGGTCCGTCGATCCTGCCGTGTTTTGAAAGTTTTTTTAGCAATTAGAGTCCTTCTTTTATTAGGTTTTTTGTTTTTTTATAAATAGTTCGGAAAACCTCATTTTTGGGGTTAGACACTCTTATAGTTAGATTCTCTTATGTTAGACTTTTGGTGGTCAAACACTTTTATGTTAGATTCTTTGTTAGTAGATTATTTTGGATATTAGACTTTGGATTGTTACACTTTTCTTTGGAATTGATTGTTGGTGATTTTGTCGATTAATCAAGTAAATTTCTTGATTTTATTCTTTCTCATTGAAGTAAGTGCATGAATTCTTATATTAGATATATGAATATTGTGATTATGACTATGGGTAACTAAACTCCTTATCCAGGGTTGTGGGAACCATGGGTGAATAATGAGGTAAAATCTAACTAAAATAACAATTCTAGAATAGTGTCTTGCATGGATTGATAATTCTTTAGCTTAGAAGTCTTTTTAACGGATGGCCAACGTTAGAACTCGCCTTAATGCTACTTGCCAGACCAAGGAGGTAGATAATAGGAAAAGAATTATCAACATAGATTTAGTGTATACTATCTAATAGGATAGTATTAATTAGTACGAGGTAATAACTTAGTCAAATATCGAATACAATGCTTAATATGAGGTAATGGTAAGGGTTAGTATAGCAACACACGTAGCCGGACCAAGGTGCGGAGTGAAATTCTCTAGATGCCGGACCAAGGATTTAGAAATACAAAACTTATCACTTTGCATGCAAGATACTAGGAAAGAAATGTTATAGTTAGAATTATCAAGTTAGGAACCTGTGGGGAATACTTAAACCCTAGTTACTTTTATTAATTGATTAAACTCCAATATTTGAATCTGTTAGTTGTTATTTTTTTATCTAGTTAGTTATTTTTACTCATTTAGAAATAAAATCCCCCTTTTATTGTTTTTTGTTTTCTAAGAAAATAATTGACTAAATAATAGTAATAATAGATTAAAGATAAGTCTGAACTATTTTCCTCGTGGGAACAACCCCAACTCATTTGTTGGGTCTTTACTTGATGCGACCACTTTACTTTTTATTTGAGAAGTAAGTTTGAGTGTATCATCGTCCCACAATTAGGCTGGTGGGGAAGGTCCCTTCACCTGCACAATTTTTTGAATCATCGACGGAGTGCGGAGGTGCAGGTATTGTCCGTGTGTGGATCGACGAGGTGTTAATGTCACCGTCGTTCCATACTTAGAATATTGGAGAAAATCCTTTCCTGCACTAGTCTCGGGATGAACTTACTGAAGTGTAGCACGGACTGTCAATGGACCAACGGTCCGTCGATTGAGGTCTCATCGATGGGGTCTGCAAATTCCTGCACATTTTAAATTAAGATCATTTAATTAATTAAGTGGTTTAGGGGTTAGTTGGGGATTAATAGATACTAATTAAGTTGATTAAGTCCTACTATAAATACCCTTAACCCTTATTAATCAAAACACAACTCTCAAATAAACCCTCTTCCTTCTGTCTTCTCTCTCTCTCTTATTGGAAGACTCCATAGAAGCTTAGCTTGAAAGGTGAATTGGTGTCTGAAAAGGGGTGGATTCTTTAAATAATTATTGAGAAACATTAAGTTATGGGTTATATTCACCTTTGAGATCCTTTCCTCAAAGGGTTCCTTCAAAATAAATTTCAAAAGGTTGAGTTTTTTATGGGTTTCATTCAATTACGAAATTAAAGTTATGGATTGAGTTGTTAATGAATTCATAGGGTTATATTGAGTATATTAACATTTAATACAACTAGTTTATGGTAATTGTTGATGGTTTTGTCTAAATTGAAGAGTATGATTCTCTATCCCTAACCCTAGGTAGTGATCTTGACCTATATTATATTGTGATCATTCAATTAAGTTGGTTGTTTGTTAGATTACTATCATATGGTGTTATTATGATTAAATTAAAATGAATTATAGGCCTATTATGCTAGTTCATGATATGTGATTTGGGGTTGTGAATTATCATTTGAAGTTAGTCCATGTACCTTGGTTCAAGTTGTGATCTAAAGATGAATTGTGTTATAGAGATGCAATTGACCTTGTTATCTTATTGGTAATCATTGTGTGATAATGTTACTCCCCAAGTTGGGTTGAGTTATGGGTTGATGGTAAGACCTTGATGATAGACTATGAGGAAGACTTGGTAAGTCTTAGAATCTCTATCTTTACTTCCAATTGTGATTAATTGTTATTAAGCTATGATATCGTATTGGAGTATGCCTTATTCTAGGATTAAAGGGTGATATGATGTTAAATTGACATGTCTTGACTATGTTGTCAGGTTGATTAAGGTGTATGTGCTACAAAGATGGTTAAAAACTATCAATGAGCCTTAATATATTATGAAATGTTAAAGTGTTAACCTCACTTATATGAATTGTGATGAAAGGACTTATACTCATACGATTCTTATTGACCTAATGATGATGATTATTATACAAAGGGTAGACCCTATGCCCTAAATTAAGTTATGATTGATAATTAAAGGCTTAAAGCCATTTCAAAAAATGACTCTAGGTTAGCACCGAGTGAACTAGATAGAGAGGTGTGAGGTGTCCCTTCCCACATAGGGAAGGTAGGAGCACTAAATTACTCTTGAGATTGGAGAATATAATGCATGGCACATAAAAAAGGTCCCAACTAAATCCCCTAGTTCTTGAACTATGTTGCCCCTATAGGAATTCTAGCTAGTGGATCTATGTAGTTGCTATGTTTCATGTTTTGGTACTACTTTGGCAAGTAGTTTGCCTTCTTTCGGTGTAGGGTTTTATGACACCGGATTCCACAATATCTCATGTGGTCTATGTTTGTTAGGGAAATATGTTCCCAAAAGGTAAAATGAATTAAAGGATTTGAACCCTAACTTGGATAACCAAAGGGGTCTAACTTAGTCTAGGTAGTGATATGGGACTCTGCCTAGACAATGCACAAGTTAGACTTGAGGGGAGTCTTAGGAGGAGGTTCTTATACATTATGATATGATAATATATGATTTATATATGATGACCATGGCACATTGTTTATACTATATGTTGATTAGTTCATTTATGAATATGCCTTGGATTATAATGATATTATGCGATGAAATGCAAGCCTAAATGCCCTGATATGTAGAGTTGGACATTGGTCATGTTTTCTTGTGGAGGATACTAGATGAGTGAAGTTATGGGGCTTTGCTTGGTCATTGCCGTTGTTGAATTGATACGGACTTGTGGATAGTTGTCTTGCTTATTATGATATGTTTGACTCGTATTCATTCTTGTGATATTATTTCTTGATGTTACGGTTGTAGTAAATCATGGTTTTAAGTATGTTGGGATAAGTATTAGTTATTGATATAATAAGCATGTTTGGTTGGTTGATATGACTCACTTGACTTTGCATTATGTCCCTAAAAGGATAATTGGGCATGTTTTGATAAAAAGTCCCTTTTACCATGTTTTGCTTGTGTATGTGCATAAGATCTCATATTTAGTACATATGGAGTACTAACCCCATTTTCTTCCCTTTTTCCCAAACATTTTAGGTTTTGGTCGTTGAGGAGTTTTTGGGAGGCGACATCATTGAAGACTTGGATTCTTCCCTTCATCCAAGTGGGGTAGGTCCTCAACTTTCGAGGTCAATGCCGTTTTGTAGCTTTGGATTTTGTTATGAGCTTATTGAATCTATCATTTCTTTCCTTGTTATTTGAATATTTACTTTCGTATGACTTATACATGGCCTTGTTGAATTAATGTAAGGAGTATGCCTATATTGTTATATCCGTTTAGATAGTATGAGATGAGACAATCATTGAGACTATTTCTATATTCTTATATATGTATGTGCAATAAAAGTAGAAGGCTATTTAACCTTCCTATATGAAGGGTCTATGTATACTCGATATGAATATATGTTATGTGTATGTAGAGGTCTATATAAACCTCCAAGTAAGGATACTGAAAGATTTAAAATCTTCCGCACTTTTCAACATATGAATGTAATGACATGAAACTAAGAGGCTAGTCTTAGACATTAAAGAGGACGACGATGCCAGTTACGTCTGGGGGGTAAACCCGGAAGTGACATAACCCCAATAGAGGAAATCTAGGTTATGGGGCAGGCCATTAGCCTCAAATACTAGTTAAGGCACACAACCAAGTTTGTGTTGATAATGAATTAGGAGATGCTTTGAGGATGCGGCCTCCAGGCCCACAACTTCAGGATCACTATAGGGGCAACGTGAACATCATAGATTCTAATGGACCTTTGTCCTACCTCCTCTACCCCATGGGTACACATTCGTGGTCACGAGTAGCTTGACGCAGATGCTCACCGCGAGGGGCTTGTTTGCAGGATAGCCATCAGAGGACCAACTTGCTTATATAGGTGTGCTAATGTTGTGTGGGTAAACCGTACTTGTATATGAATGTCATAGGGATGCGAGTGTTTCCTCTATCACTGAGAGGAGATGACACTATGTGGTTTACTGAGCTATTGAGAGACATGTTCTTAACGAGGTACTATCCAATGTCAAAGAAACTCAACCACAAGGATAAGGTGAACAACTTTGTGGCATTACCAAGAGAGTGGGTGAGTGGATCTTGGGACGTATTTATTGCGTTCATGAGAGGCGTCCCAGACCATCGCATTTATGATGAGACACTAAAAGAGTACATCTACAGGGGTCAAGATGATAACAACAAAGTATTGATTGATACTATTGCTGGTGGATCCTATGAAAAATGCACATATGATGATATTGCAGATCAGTTGGAGAAGATATATCACAACAACTAGGCTTGGATCACTAGAAAGCCGGACACTGGGAGAAACATCTTTGCGGTACAAGCTACAAACAACCCTGTGTAACACCTGTAAAATGACTTAGGTGAATCTAGAGACTAACATTGTTGTAATGAGTGTTTATGTTCATAAAATGGTTTAAATTGTGGTACTAAGGCAGATTCTAAGAATTGAGGTGAGTTGGCAGTCAAACGTCAAAGGGCGACTAATACGTTCGACGACTAGTCACCTATGTGCCTCATACGAGTTTATGTGCTTATATGTGTGTGTTATGAGCTTATGAGGTCCTTATATTAGTTATAATAGTGTATATAGGTAGTGTTGCAAGTTTCATGAAGTTTGGAGGTCAAATGTCCCAGAATATCCATGACATTTGAAAGGTTTGGCTTGAAACGACCTATGTGTCTTAGCTTGTTTCATCGAGATTTATGTGTTTTTTTAATGAAATTGATATGGGAGGTTCTAAAATAGTTTACAATCATATTCGTGTTGCAAACTTCTAGGTGAAAGTTCCCAAGGACCAACCAAGCGTCCTTGAGGAAGGGCACTTCATGTGAGCCAAAGGCTGTCTAGGCTATCCCCTATCGACTGAGACAATCGACGGCCAGTAGGCGCGTGGACTCCCCGTCAGTGTGGACGTTGATCAAGACATAGCCTAGGGATAATAAGATTCCATACTTAAGCCGCCGAACCAAACGAAAACCAGCCAAAATGGTCCATTTGTGGATAAATGGTCCGTCGATGGCCAGTCGTCGATGGTGCCTGCAACACGCCTGCTTTACTGTAAAGGGAAGAGGTGAATTTGTAAATTTACCCCACATAAAAAAATAGTTTGGAAGGTTACTTATGTATATTTTGGGTATTTTAAATAAATATATAAGTCTTGAACACCTTGATGAATTCATTCATCCAAATGAAATCCCCAAAATCTCTAAGAAATTCTCTAGAACACCATTAAAGACAAAACTCAAGGAAGAGCTTGGTTGCAGATTTGATTAGTGATTCTACATCAAATTGGTGGATTAACTTCTTCATACTTGAAACTCTATTCATCAAGGAGTCAACTTCAAAGTGATTTTCTGAAGTCTTCTAAAGATGAACTTGTCCAATTTCATGACCTAGCCATGGGTTATTGCATAAAACTTTTTATATAATTGATTAATGATTGAATCGATGTTAATTAGGTTATTCTAACCTAAAATATTCATGAAACATAATCTCTTATAATTGGCTATATTTTGGATATGATGATCTCGTCTTAATGCTTATGAATTCTAGTGTAGTTTTCTATGGGCTTTTGAATGATGTAACAATTATATTGAATTAATAAATATGCTGTACTATATTTCTAAATTTATATTTAGTTGATCTTTATTTATTTAGCATTGTGATTTTTGTATTGAATTGATGATCATGGCCATGGGTAAGGGCCTAATGGTATTGTATTGGGTAATTTAGCTATGGTTCGAAATGGAGAGAATGGATTGGTGATACTTTGACCTAACTATCTTTATTTTATATAAAGTAGATCTTGAATACTGTTGTGATTTGTATGTTCCAATCATGGTGGTGATAATATGTGTTATAATTGTGAATTATGTGACCTCGTCTCCATTACTTTATGTATTATGATGATCATAACCTTGTCGGCACTACTTGAAGTATTGTGATGATTTTTGTAGTTGATTATGTAAAGTATGATCATAGCTACCTACATGTTTAGTAAGGTGAAAGTATCTGTTCTTGGATTGATGTTATTAGGTGATCATGTTAGAATGACTATATCTTTATCTGTGTAGTCTTAGAGTTGATGTATGATTCTTCCTATTTTGTTATTGAGCCTTTTCATGACTATCTTGATGACTCCATAGTAGTGTATAGGGTGACCTAAAGGAAATTGTTTGTCCTAATGTGCTACTTGGAAGATGTGTTATATGTGATAAGGTAAGGTGAAGTGTGTCTTGTTTAGGTAGACCTAAGTCTCTCTTATTGATGCATGAATGATATGTGAATATGAGATTTCTTGAATTAGGATGCTAAAGCCTCTTAGTCTTGTATTTATGAATGATATATGGCCTTGAACATGGTGATAAGGTCAGCTTATGATAAGCTTGAAGTCGAAAGCCGTAATGCTATCCTTGTTGTGTGAGTGATGTAATTAGGAATGGTTGGCTGAAGCGGCATGAAATCATTAGGCAGCCTAGGGGACCTCTTTGGTAGGGTGAATGTGTTTGGGTTATGAACTAGATATGGAACCCCTTCGTATAATCCTTTATGTGAATTAATCTATGAGAACAATGTCTAGAACCTAGTGAGAATGGTAAGGGAATTAATTCCGGTTAAGAATGACACTAGAGTGCAAAGAAACCCTTCATATTCCTTAACCATGTGCCTAGATGGGTTGTATCCAAGTTCTACCATTGTCAAGTAGAACACACTCTATCCGAGTAGGTTATAACTCCAGATTCCATGTTTAGCTATCATGGTCTATGTCTTGCCTATTCTCATCGTATGTGATACGTACTAGTATTTGAGAAGTCTGTGAAGTTTAGGTGGTGATATGACACGCTACCTAGACATTGCCCTGTTAGGCTTTGAAGATGTTAGTTAGTGAGTCCCTAGGTCTTCTTTAAGACCATTACTTGAATTTCCTTTATGTGAGGAATGTCTTTTAATCATATAATGAAGTAGTGAATTATGTTAGGAAGCATGTGAATGAATGAGTACCTAATCTCGAGTAACTCTAAGGATTTCCTAGTTAAAGTATCAAAGGGGCATAAAGGATGATCTCTTCATGCCTCTCCTATAGATATATTGAGAATGATTATAGTTAGTGAAGTTTATTGATAAATAGACATGATATAAACTTATAAATTCATAATGATTACTTAGGTAATCTAGAAGAGGGTGGATGGGCGTTCTCTCCTAGAAGTACTTAAGTAAGTGTTTTGATAACCTAGTGAGGTGAATGTCTTATCATATATGTTATGTGTTTTGGTTTGTTTTAATAACCTAGTGAGGTGAATGTCTTATCATATATGTTATGTGTTTTGGTTTGTTTTAAGTGTATGTATGTATTTGTAGGTAGTCCCAACAATCATTTAGGTGTGCTTAGAGAGGGTGTATGGGCGGTCTCTCTTTGTCTTACTTAAGTGATCTTAGGATAGCCTTCGTGAGAATGTTGTATGCAAAGTGAGTTCACTGTAAGATTTACTGTAATGTGACTCTAATTAATTGTAACAGTGTTATAGCTCACTATAATGCCTTTAAAATGTGAATAAATGTTTATATGTTATCTTATGTGTTTCTATGGTGTTAAATGTTTTAATCAAAAAGAAAATATTTTAATTAAATGTCCGTTATCACGTTTTTATGCATTAAGCCATACATAGTACATGTTTTTGTACTTATTACATATGTTTATCGATCTCTAAAGTGATTCGTAGGTGAAGATGCTCTTAGAAGCGAAGCTTGGATTATAGGATCGTTTGAGCAAGTGAAGTATGTCCTCATTTGACTCGCGGGCATAAATGTCTTTGATGTTTCTTTTATTAAAGCATTGTAATAGAAATGTAGTACTATGTTTCGATTATATGGGACATGTCCCAAGTATTATTGTGTCTAATATTTGATGATATGAGACTTAGTATTTACTTTTGTCTTATGAAAGAAATTTTGAAAGACTACTCGAATGTTTTGTGAAAAGTTTTAATTAATCACTTCTTTTCATATATGTATATGAGATGAATGATGTGAAAGGGCTTGTACAAGATCTCCGAGAGGTCAAGTACGCCGTGCCATGACCTAACTTCTAGGGTATAGGTGTGGGTCATGATAATCTTGGTATCAGAGCATAGGTTATGAAAGTGGTCTTAGGAATCAAAAAGCTTGATATCAGAGTATATTTTATGAAAGTGGTATTAGGAATCAAAAAGTCTCATCAAGTCACGTCTAGTAGAGTCTCGACCGTCGGTGTGAGTCGCGACACATCTATGGGCGATAGGCTATAGGACGAGAGAGTTTCCCTTCTTTTCAACTCCTATGTTGTGACGTAGAGTAAAACGTTATAAGTGCTATTGTTTATGGTTTTCCTTGTGTTTCTAGGATGATGAATATGAGGAGGACACCAACAAGAAGAGTTTAGGAGAATAATGTGAATGAGGAAATTCCTCCTCAAGTTGAACAAGTTGAGCAAGTTCATAAAGGTGCTCAAGAGTCTCAAGGGACTAGAGATGATAAAATACCTATTGTGGAAGGAGGTAATGATATTCCAGTGACTCCGCCACAAATGACTGATGGGGATATTAAGGAGGCTTTACTTCTTTTAGCCCGAGATTTGACTACCCATGTGAATAGGGGTATTGAGCCTAGAGTGAATGTTGCGGAGAGCACTATGACATCTAGATTGAGAAATTTTGTGAGGATGAATCCTCCTATATTTCTTGGCTCTATGGTAGGAGAAGATCCCCAAGAGATCCTAGATGGTCTGTATAAGGTGTTGAGTGCCATGGGGGTGACGTCTAGGTAGAAGGTGGAGTTAGATTTGTATCAAATGAGGGAGGTTGCTCAAGTATGGTATACTCAATGGAAAGATAATAGGTCGGTGGAGTCGGGTCCTAATGAGTGGGAATAATTTACGAAGGCTTTTCTAAGAAAGTACATTCCTATGGGATGACGAAGGTGAAGGTTGAAGAGTTTATCAATCTGGAGCAAAAGGTAATATGAGCGGTAAGGAATACTCTTTGAAGTTCTCTATGTTGTCTAGATATGCACCATCCTTATGTTGTCTAGATATGCACCATCCTTAGTGTCTAACCCTAGAGATAATATGAGTAGGTTTGTGACCGGGGTTTCCAACTTAGTAAAAGAAGAATGTCGTACAGCCATGCTCCATGATGATATGAATTTGTCTAGATTAAGGTGTATGCTTAATCCATTGAGGAGTCTAAACTTTGTAGGATTGCTAGAAACTTGAAGAGGAGTGGGTCTAGTGATCAAAGCCTACATAGATCCAAGAAGAAGTTTCAAGTCAAGATTAACCTTGGAGTGGTAAGGTGAAACTTGAGAAAGGTAGTGGTTCTTAAGAGGGCAAGCCAACATGTGCAACTTGTGGAAAAAGAACTATAGGCAATCCCTATTGGGTACTGGGAGTTGTTTTTGTTGTGGTAAAGATAGACGCAAAGTGAGAGATTGTCCTTCTGTTACTTCTAGAGGAAGACATGGTAAGCAAGTTCCTCTTAATGCTTCGGAAGGTGATGCTCCAAAGAAGAAGAATTTTTATGCACTCCGAACTAGAGGAGCAAAGACGGATGATGATAATGATAATGTTAAGTTCTACTATTCTCTATTGTACATGATTTCCTTCTAAGTGGGGGAGTATGGTGAGTAGAACAACTAGATGATCATTGTTGCATTGTTGCATTGTGTTTAGGAGTCTTGTTGGAATTGAGTTTCATTGATTCCTTGCATTGTGCATTTTATGAAGTTATGATTATGTTGTAATATGTATTTATATGGTTTTTTCTTGCATATTATCATGTTTATATCATCAATTTCCTAAATGATGCATTTTTGAAAATCTGAAGTATGTTCATTGCCAGGGATAAATTTGCTCACTATTAGATTTTTGAAAAAGTGACTAATTAATTCTTTGATTGAAAATTGTTGTTATATGGATATAACTTATTTATAAGAGTATAAAATGAATGTAGCAAGATTCCATGCTATGTGAAATGAAGAATGTGAGTTTTATGGCATGATGAGTTGTAGAATGAGTTTCTATCTTCTTGTTGTGTTGTGAGTCTCTTAATTATATTAAATTGATGTTTATACTAGATTGTGCATTGTGTGATGTTTTATGTGGTATGGTTGAGAGCTTTTAGCTGACTCTCTATTTTTGGAAGTGTCAAAAGAGTGGCAAGTGTCAATAGGGGACGAATATTGTCCAAGTAGGGGAGAATGTAACACCTATAACACGACTTAGGTGAATCTAGAGACTAAAATGGTTCTTAAGAGGGTATAAAGTCCTAAAATAGTTTATAATGTGGTATTGAGGCAGTGTTTAAGAATTTAGGTGAATTGGCAGTCAAACATCAAAGGGACCACTAAGATGTTCGACGACTAGTCACCTATGTGCCTCATATGTGTTTATGTGATTATATGTGTTTTTTATGATCTTATGAGGTTTCTATATGAGGTAAATTAGTGTATATAGGAAGTGTGTCATGTTTCATGAAGTTTGGATGTCAAACGTCCAAGAACGACCTTGACGTTCGAAAGGTTTGCCTTGAAACGACCTTGTATACTTTAGCATGTTTCATCGAGTTTTATGCGTTCGTTTTGGATTAAATTGATTTTGGGGTCCTAAAATAGTATATGATCATATTCGGGTAGGAGACGTCCGGGTGAAAGTCCCCAAGGACCAACAAGGGTCTTTGAGGAAGGACATTTCATGTGAGCCAAAGGCTTTCTAGGACAGCCCCAATCAACTGAGACAATCGACGACCACTAGGCTAGTTGACGCCCCGTCATTGGTGGACGTTTGTCAAGACTTATCCTAGTGAGATTAAGCTCCCACAGGCAAGTCATTGAAACAAATGACGACCAGCCAGGATTGTCGGTTTGTGGACAAACGGTCCGTCGATGGTGCCTGCAACTCACCTGCTTTACGGTAAAGTGAAGAGGTGAATTGGTAAATTCACCCTACGTTCAAAAAACCTAGATGAATTCATTCTTCCATATTAAAACCCCAAAATCTCTAAGAAATTCTCTAGAACTCCATTGAAGCCAATACTGAAGGAAGAGCTTGGATTGGAGATTTGATTGGCAATTCTTCATCAAATTGGTGATTAACATCAGTGAGGTATTGCTTATTCATCCTCGAAACTCTGTTCATCAAGGATTAAACTTAAAAATGATTTTCTGAAGTCTTTTAAAGATTAGCTTGACATATTTTATGATCTAGACATGGGTTTTTCCATAAAACGTTTTAAATCATTATGACAGAATTGATACTAATTAGGTGGTTCTAACCTAAAATCTTCATGAACCCATACAAAACATAATCTCTTCTAATTGGCTATATTTTGGTTATGATGATATTGCTTTAATGCTTATGAATTCTAGTGTAGTTTTCTATGGGCTTTTGAATGATGTAAGAATTATATTGAATTAAAGTATAGGTTGTCTTAGATTTGTAAATCTATATTTAATTGGCCTATATTCATTGAGTATTGTGATTTTTGTATTGAATTGATGATTATGGCCATGGGTAAGGGCCTATTTGGTATTGTATTGGGTGATCTAACTATGGATCAAAGTGGAGAGAATGGTTTGGTGGTACGCTCCCTAATTCTCTTTATTTTATATAATGTAGGTCTAGAATTCTGTTGTGATTGGTATGCTCCACTTATGGTGGCGATGCTATGTGATATAATTGTGAATCATATGGCCTCACTAGTGTTACCTTATGTATTTTGATGATCATGGTCTTGTCGGCACAACTTGAAGTTTTACGATGATTTGTGTAGTTGATTATGTGAAGTATTATCATATTTACCTGCATGTTAAGTAATGTGAAAGTATGTGTTTTTCTATTGATGTTATTAGGTGATCATGTTAGACTATGACTATGTCATTATGTGTGTAGTCTTAGAGTTGATGTACGATTCTTCCTATTTGGTTATTGAGTCTTATGATGACTATCTTGATGATTATATAGTAGTGTTTAGGGTGACCTAAAGTAAATTTGTTGTTCTTATGTTCTACTTGTAAGATGTGTTATATGTGATAAGGTAAAGTAAAGTGTGTCTTGTTTAGGTGGACTTAAGTCTCTCTTCTTGATGCATGAATGATATCTGAATATGAGATCTCTTGAATTAGGATGCTATATCCTCATAGTCTTGTATGTATGAATGATACGTGGCCTTGAACATAGTGAGAAGGTCAACTTATGTGGAACCTTTTAGAATGATAAGCCAGAAGTCGTAAGTAGTAATGGTATCCTTGTTGTGTGAACGATGGAATTAGGAATGTTTGGCTGAAACAGTATGAAAACATTCTTAGGAAACTCATTAAGCTATCCTCTTCGACATTGTATGGCAGCCCTAGGGGACCTCTTTGGTAATGTGAATTTGATTGGGTTATGAACTAGATATGGATCCCCTTTGTATGATCCTTTATGTGATTTAATCAATGAGAACAAAGTATAGCACCGAGTGAGTATGGTAAGGGAAGTAGCTCTAGTTGAGAATTAGACTAGAGTGCAAAGAAACCCTTCATATTACTTAACCATGTGCCCACATGGGATGTGTCCAAGTTCTACCATTGGCAAGTTAAACAACCCCATCGTAGTATGATAGAATTCCAGATTCCATGTCTTGCTACCATGGTCTATGTCGGTTATTGTCTATTATCATAATGTGGAATACATATTAGCATTGGATAAGTTCTATGAAGTTGAGGTGGTGATATGGGACGCTATCAAGACATTGCACAATAGGCATTGAAGGTGTTAGTGAGAGTCTCTAGGTATTCTCCAAGACCTTTACTTCAATGTCCTTTTTGCGATGAATGCCTCTTAATGAATAAATGAACTAATGACTTATGTTATGAAGCATGTATATGAATGAGTACCTAATCTAATATGACATAAGGATTCCTTAGGTAAAGTGTGAAGAGGGCATATGGGATAATCTCTTCATGTCTTAGCTATTGAAGTCTTGAGAATGACTCTAGTTAGGGAAGTTGGTTGATTCCTTAGGCATGATGTAAACTTAGGTAGTCTTAAGGATTACTTAGTTAATCTTGAAGAGGTCAATCATGGATGTTATCTTCTTGATTTACTTAAGTGGGTCTTCTCATAGACTTTGGAAAGAGAATGTCATGTTATGTATTTGTTAATCTATTAAGTGAGAATGATTCTGTCCTAGGTAGCCTATAAGATCTCTTAAGTGTGTGTGTAAGGGATTGTATGGACGATCACATCATAAATCACTCAAGTGAGACTTAGAATCACCTTTGGTAGAGGAATCTCATGTTCATATGTTTGATGTCTTGTAAGTGTGTATATGTCTTATTATAAGTAGTCTTAAGGATCATTTAGGAAGGCTTAAGGAGATTGTATAGGCGGTCTCACTTTGTGATTCTTAGGTTAGTCTTAGGATAGATTTTAGTGAGAAAAATGCATACTATAAAGTGTTAAAAATGAA
The DNA here is from genome assembly GCF_001406875.1 of Solanum pennellii. Classification (NCBI taxonomy): domain Eukaryota; kingdom Viridiplantae; phylum Streptophyta; class Magnoliopsida; order Solanales; family Solanaceae; genus Solanum; species Solanum pennellii. Next base: position 36,621,587 of record NC_028644.1, read on the forward strand.
GAAAAAACACTTCATTGTTTAAGTGAAGCAATTCACTGTACAGTGAATATGGCTTTACTGTAAAGTGGCCTAAAAATATGAATAATTGGCTAAATGTTTTCCTAAGTGTTTCAAAGTTGAGAATTGTTGTTCGTATTATTATATTATGATATATAAAATGAAAAGTTCCATATTTAAAATAAATGTCTGTTTTCATCATTTTTTGCATTACTCCATACTTAGTACATGTGGTTGTTCTTATTCCATTCTTTTATCTATCTCTATAGTTGTTGGTAGGTGAGGAGCATTTGGGAAGCAAGACTTGGATCCTAGCACCGTTCAAGTGAAACTGAAGTTTCTCCTATTTGACTCGAGGGCATAGATGTCTTTTATGTGTCTTATTGAAGTATTCTAGTAGACTAAGCATTTCTATATTAGTACTTTGTATGGGCCGTGTCCCAAGTATTCTCCTGTCTTAAGTTTGATGAGATTTAGACTTGGTATTTCCTATGATTTTATATGAAAGATTTTAAAGACTATGAAGTGTGTTATGAAAAGTTTCAATTCCGCACTACTTTTCACTATGTTTATACGATGAACGATATGTAAAGGCTTGTACCAGACCTCCGAGAGGTCAATTATGCCGGTTGCAATCCAAGATTAACCCTAAATTCTGAGGCGTGGTTTTGGGAGCATAGGTTGTGAAAGTAGTATTAGGAATCGAAAAGTCTCATCAAGCCAAGTATTGTAGAGTCTTGACCTTCGGTGTGAGTCGCGACACATCTATGGACGAGGGGCTATAGGACTATAGTGTTTCCTTTCTATTCTACTCCAATGTAGTGCCGTAGAGTAAAGTTATATGTATTTTTTCTTGTGGTTTTCTTTGTTTTTTTCAGGAAGATGAATACGAGGACGACACCGGCTATGAGAGTTGAGGAAATGATGTGCATGAGGAGAATCTCCTCAAGTTGAGCAAGTTCCTCAATATGGGCAAGGGGTCAAAGGTGCTCATGTTCATCCCCAAGGTGATCATGTCACTATTGTGGAAGGAGGTAATGAGTATCCTTTGGAAATGAGAAATAGATATATTAGAGAGGCGTTGCTTGCGTTAGCCCGAGCCGTGACTACTCAAGTGATTTGAGCATGGTGCCTAGGGTGAATGTGGTGGAGAGCACTATGAAATCTAGCTTGAGAGATTATTTAAGGATGAATCCTACTATATTTCTTGGCTCTAAGGTAGGAGAGGATCCCCAAGAGTTCCTTAATTGTGTGTATAAGGTGTTTAGTGCCATGTGAGTTACATCTAGGTAGAAGGCGGAGTTGGCTTCGAATCAATTGAGGGATTTTTCTCAAATATGTACACTCAATGGAAGGTTAATAGGACAGAGGAGTCGGTCCTATTGAATGGCAAAAATTTAAGGAAGCTTTTCTAGGTAAGTACTTTCCCCGTGAGAGGAGGGAAGTTAAGGTGCAGGATTTTATCAATCTCAATCAAGGAAATATGAGTGTTGAGGAATACTCTTTGAAATTCTTAATGTTTTATAGATATTCCCCATCCTTTGTGTCAAATCCGAGGAATGAAATAAGTCACTTTGTGGGGCGACTTAGTGAGGGAGGAATGTCGTACGGCGATGCTACATGATCATATGACGCTAGCTAGAATCATGGTGTATGCAAAATCAATTAAAGAGTCTAAACGTAAGAGAATTTTTAGAAACTTGAAAAGGGGTGGTTCTAATGATCAAGGTCAACCTAAGTTCAAAAATATGGCACTATCTCAAGAAGAACCTAGGAGTGCTAAGGTGAAATTTGAGAAAGCAGGTGAGGTGATTCTTAAAATGTCAAGCTTACACGTGTCACTTGTGGAAAAGGACATTATGGTGATTGTCTAAGGGGTACCGGTTCTTGCTATGGTTGTGATAAGGAAGGACACAAGGTAAGAGTTTATCCTAACATTGCTTCGAGAGGAAGAAAGGGTAAGAAAGTTGCTCAAAATGTTCCAAAGGATGGTGTTCAAGCAACAAGGCATTTCTATGCACTCTGGTCAAGAGGATAAAAGTCGGATGAGGATGATAACGATGAGGGTAAGTCCTTGTATTTCTTTTTAGTGATATGATTTCATTCTTAGTGGGGGAGTATGGTTAGTAGTTGGGATAGAAAGTGGTAGAATGAATGTTGCGTTGTGCATAATGTTTAGGAGTTTTGTTGAAATTGGATTTTGTTAACTTCTTGCATTGTGTATTTTATGAAGCCATGATTATGTTGTAAGATGTGTTGATATGATGTTACCTTGCATATTAGCGTGTTTCTATCATGAATTTCCTAAAAGTTGCATTTTTGAATAATTTGCTCAAGTCACTGTAAAGCACTGACAGTTCACTGTTACAATTTTAAAAATTTTACTAATTGATTCTTTGGTATAAAATTGTTGAAATGTGGTTATAACTGATGTATATGAATATGAAATTGAATATAAAATAAGTTTTTGTAATTTGGAATGAAGTATGTGAGTTTTATATCATAATGAGTTATAGAATGTCTTCTACTTTTTTGTTATGTTGTGAATATCTTGTTTAGGTAAAATTAATGTTTTCTTATTTATTATGTGTTGTATGGTATGGTTATGAGCTGCTAGTTGAATCTCTATCTTGGAACTGTTCGGAGAGTGGCAAGTGACATTTGAGGACAAATGTTTTCCAAGTGGGGGAGAATGTAAGACCCCAAAAATGACTTAGGTGAAATAGATCTTAACAAGTTGATCATGATTTTATAAGGTCCTAAATAGGTCTATGATATAGTTTTGAGGCAGTTTCTAAGAGTTTAGGTGCATTGGAAGTCAAACGTCAAGGGACGACCAAGACGTTCGATGATTGAGTCACCTATGTGGCTCATAAGTGGTTTAGTGTGTTTATGTGTTATTCATGAGAGAATTAGGTCCTTAAATGAGTTATTATTGTTTATATAGGCAGTGTGCCAAGTTTCTAGAAGATTGGAGGTCAAACATGCAAGAATGTCCATGACGTTTGAAAGGTTTGCATTCAGATGACCTTGTGTGTCTAGGCATATTTCGTCAAGTTTTACGTGTTCATTTTGGATGAAATTCATGTGAGATGTGATAAACTCATATAATATCATATTTGGATTGGAAATGTCAGGGAAAATATCCCCAAGGACCATCCAAGGGTCCTCGAGGAAGGACCCAAAGTATGTGCCAAGACTGCCCAGGATGCCCTGTGGGTCAGTCGACGCCCCGTTGGTAGGGCTTCATCTGTTGGTACATAGGCGTGTGGGAGAGGAATCCCAAGACAGGACTCAGTACCATACCACATACAAATAGTATGGTCCGTTGGTAAAGGAACGAACCGTCGATGGGTCTGTCTCCTGAGTGCAGTTCACTGCCAAGTGAGGGGTGAACTTTTAAATTCACCCCACTTCCAAATAAGAGTATTGGTGGTTCCTAAGTGGTCTTTTCGGTATTGTAAACATGTCTTTAAATATTTAACACTTAAAAGAATTCATTCTTCAAAATCAAAACCCCAAAATCCCTTCGAGATTTCTTAGGACTCTAAAGAAACGAAAATTAAAGGAAAGAGCTTGGATCGGAGAATTGAGTGGATATTCTTCATAAAATTTAAGTATTAGCATCATCAAGGTATGGTTATTTATCCTTAAACTTTCTTCATCATGGAGCCCAACTTTCAAAGATGTTCTCCAAAGTTTTCAAAGATGAACTTGACCAATTTCATGATTTATCATGGGTTCTATCATTAATTGTTTTAAGCATTAAATATTGATTTAGTTGTTATTATATTGATGATTTGAACTCAATTAAACCAATGAACCCATGTAATTGATGAACCCTAATTTTCGACTACTTTATGGGTCATTTAATATTTGCTTAATGTTTATGAATTATGGTGTAGTTTTCCATGAGCTATCTAATTATGTGATAATTATATTTAATTTATATTTAGGTTGTATTAGATTGATGAATTAACACTGAATTGACATAGTTTCATTGAGTATTATGATTTATGCATTGAATTGTTGTTCATGGTCATTGGTAAGGTCCTTATGGTATTGAATTGGGTGATTTACCATTGGATTGAGGTGTTAAGGATGGAGTGGTGTTACGCTACCCTAAATTAATTATTTTTATGTTAATTTGACTTCAACTTATATTGTGATTGGTATGGTCCACTTATAGTTGCGGTGTTATGTGCTTAATTTGAAATTTATTTGGCCTTGTCGTTGTTACTTTATGTATTATGATGATCTTGGCCTTGTCGGTAACTACTTGAATTAATGTTGCTATTTGTGTAGTTGATTATGTGAAGTATGATAATATCTATCTACATGTGAAGTAATGTGAAAGTATATGTGTTCTCCTATTGATGTTATGTAGGTAATCATGTTAGACTGTGACTATGGCTTTGTGTGTATAGTCTTAGGGTTGATGCTTTGTTATTCCTACTTGACTATATGAGTATATGTTGGTTATATTGATAGTGATATGATAGGGTATAGTTTGACTTAAAGAGAATATGGTATGTCTATGTGTTTATAGAATGACATGTAATATGTGTTAAGGTGAAGTATGTGGTGTCTTGTCTATGTTGAGTTGTGTCCCTTACTTGAAGTATGTATGAATGTGAATATGAGATGACTTGACTTAGGATGCTAAAGCCTCTTAGTCTTGTATGTATGAATGACATGAGACCTTAAATTATGTTAAGGGAGTCTTTTATGTGAAACCTGGAACCTAGAGGTAAGGTCATGAATGTTGAAGTCGAATGTCGTAATGGTATCCTTCAAAGTAATGGAATGATAGACTAAAGTTGATTGACTGGAACAACAACATATCAAACCTTAGGAAATTCATCATGACCTTCTTTTTGCCATTGTAAGGTAACCCTAGAGGACCTCTTTGGTAGGGTAAATGTAATTGGGTTATGAAGTAGATATGAAACCCCTTTATATGAACCTTAATGTGAATTACTCTATGAGAACGAAGGTTAGCACCAAGTGAGTATAGTGAGGGAAGTATTTTTACTCAAAGGATGAGACTAGAATACAAAGCTTGTCTTTCATATTCCTTAACCATGTGCCTAAATGGGATGCGTCAAAGTTCTACCATTGGAAAGTGGAACAAACTAATCAGAGTAGGATAGAAATCCAGATTCCATGTCTTGCTATCATGGTCTATATCGGTTATTTTCTAGTCTTATCACGTGGGATACTTATTAGCATTGAAGAAGTTTTATGAAGTTGAGGCTTTGGTATGAGATGCTATTGAATTAAAGGTGTTAGTGAGAGTCTCTAGGTCTTGTTTAAGACCATTACTTGATTGTCCTTTATGTGATGAATGTCTCTTAAAGAATTAATGAACTAGTGACTTATGTTATGAAGCATGTAAACTAATGAGTACCTAATCTAAAGTGACTTAAAGATTCCATAGTTTAAAGTTTGAAGAGGGCACACGGGATGATCTCTTCATGTCTTATCTATTGAAGTCTTGAGAATGACTCTAGTTAGGGAAGTTGGTTGATTCTTTAGGAATGATCTAAACTTTTGTAGTCTTAAGGATTACTTAGGTAATCTTGAATAGGTCAATTATGGAAGTTATGTTCTTTATTTACTTAAGTAGGTCTTTTTATAGCATTTGGAAAGAGAATGTCATTTTATGTATGTGTTAATGTATTAAGTGAGAATGATTCTATCCTAGGTAGTCTATAGGATCTCTTAAGTGTGTGTGTAAGGAATTGTATGGGCGTCCACTTCACAATTCACTCAAGTGAGACTTAGAATCACCTTAGGTAGAGGAATCCATGTCCATATGTTTGATGTCTTCTAAGTGTGTATATGTATTATTAGAAGTAGTATTAAGGATTATTTAGGCAAGCTTAGGGAGGTTGTATGGATGTATCTCTTTGTTTTACTTAGGTGAGTCTTAGGATAACTTTTAGTGAGAAGACTACATGATATAAAGTGTTAAAAGGAAGAGAAAAAACTTCACTGTACAATCAATATTGCTTACTGTAAAGTGGCCTAAAAAATATGAATAATTGGCTAAATGATTTCTTATGTGTTTCTAGGTAGAGAATTTTTGTTCTTCTGAATATATTATGATATATAAAACCAAAAGTTGCATATTTCTAATAAATGTCCGTTTTTATCATTTTATGCATTATGCCATACTTAGTACATGTGGTTGTACTAACTCCATTCTTTTATCTATGTCTATAGTTATTGGTAGGTGAGGAGCATTTGGGAATCAAGACTTGGATCGTAGAACCGTTCAAGTGAAGTTGAAGTGTGTCCTCACTTGACTTGAGGGTACAGATGTCTTTTATGTTTATTATTGAAGTATTGCAATAGACTAAGTATTTCCATATTCTTATTTTGTATGGGTCGTGTCCCAAGTATTCTCGTGTCTTAAGTTTAATGAGTTTGAGACTTAATATTTCCTATGATTTTTTATGAAAGAGTTTTTAGAGACTATGAAATTTTTTGTGAAAAGTATTAATTTCACACTACTTTTCACTATGTTTATGTGATGAACGATATGTAAGGGCTTCTACAAGACCTCTGAGAGGTCAAGTACGCCAGTTGCAATCCGAGATTGAACCTAACTTCTAGTGTTTGGTTTCAGGATGTGACATGCTTGGTATCAAAGAATAGGTTGTGAAAGTTTTATTAGGAATCGAAAAGTCTCATCAAGTCACGTATTGTATAGTCTTCACAATCAGTGTGACTCGCGACACATATATGGGAAGAGGCTATAAGATGATAGAGTTTCCTTTATTTTCTACTCCGATGTCGTGCCGTAGAGTAAAATTTTTAAGTACTCTTTTCTTATGGTTTTCCTTGTGTTTCTAGGAATATGAATACGAGGAGGACACATGCTAGGAGAGTTGAGGTTAATGATGTGCATGAGGGGATTCCTCCTCAAGTTGAGCAAGTTCCTCAAGATGGGAAAGAAGTCCAATGTTCTAAAGTTCTTCCCCAAGGTGATCATGTCACTATTGTGGAAGGAGGTTGTGAGGATCCCCTGGAGTTGAGCAATAGAGATATTAGAGAGGCTTTGCTTGCTTAATCCTGATCCATGACTACTAAAGTGAATTTGAGCATGGTGACTACGGTGAATGTGATGGAGAGCACTATGACTTATATATTGAGAGATTTTCAAAGGATGAATCCTCCTATCTTTCATGGCTCAAAGGTGGGAGAAGATCCCCAAGAGTTCTTTGATGGTGTGTATACGGTGTTTAGTGACATGGGGGTTACATCGGGAGAGAAGGCGGAAATGGATTCGTATCAATTGAGGGTTGTTTCTCAAATATTTACACTCTAGGGAAGGAAAATAGGCCGGAGGAGTCGGGACCTATTGATTGGGAAAAATTTAAGGAAGCTTTTCTAGGTAAGTAGTTTTCCAGTGAGAGGAGGGAAGTTAAGGTTGAGGAGTTTATCAATCTCAAGCAAGGCAATATGAGTGTTGAGAATACTCTTGGAAGTTCTCAATGTTTTCTAGATATTCCCCATCCCTTGTGTAAAATCGGTGGAATGAAATGAGTCGCTTTTTGAATTGGGTTGACGACTTAGTAAGGGAGGAATGTCATACGGCGATGCCGCATAATGATATGACCCTTGCTAGAATCATGGGGTATGCACAATCAATTGAAGAGTCTAGAAATAAGAGGATTAATAGAAACTTGAAAAGGTATGGTTCTAATGATCAAGGGCAACCTAGGTTCAAAAAAAAGGCTCAAACTCAAGAAGAACCTAGGAGTGCTAATGTGAAATTAGAAAAATGAGGTGAGGTGATTCTTAAAATGTCAAGCCTACATGTGTCACTTGTGGAAAGAGACATTATGGTGATTGTTAAGGGGTACCGGTAGTTGCTATGGTTGTGATAAGGAAGGACGCAAGGTGAGACATTATCCTAACATTGCTTCGAGAGGAAGAGAGGGTAAGAAAGTTGCTCAAAATGTTTTACTTCACCCACCACCCTGTCCTTATATTTCTTATGCATTGGGGACAATTGAATGCTATTTTGTTGGAGGTTTTTTAAATGGAAAGTGAGTATTAGGTAAAGTTTAAGTAGCCCAACTCACAATCCTTTCTTCAGGGTTTTCTTTTCTATGTTCTTTTGCCCGAAGAGAACGATTACTTTACTGTTGAACTGACATGTCGTTAATTTTACATAGTATAAAAGGATGAAATATGAAGCATTATGTATAAGTATGAACGATATCCCATTCTAAGAAAATGATTGCATGAATGTATAAATAAGTTTATTGTTTGCTCTAAACATGACATAGAGATACACCGACTGCATGATCCTTAAAACGAACACTCAAACTAGGTGTAATACAATCTGATAGGGTAATGAGGTGTCAAGAGAGTGTGAGGACTTTTTATTGTTCCACTTTTGGTACCAAGCTAGAACTTTGTCGTTTGTTCCTGCAAAAAGGAATATGTGTTAGACAACTATGAAAGGATCATAGGCCCTTGTTCAAATTAGCAATCATCAAGCCTAAATTGAAGTTAACCAAATGAATGTTTAATCCCTTTTTGATCCAAATCTGTTAAGCCTTTAATACAACCATTTATTTTACCAACTCACCTTCGCTGGGTTTAATATGTTGCCCTTGGTCCCTCCTTGGTCATATGCACCTCAACTAAGTTCAAAGTCTATGTTGAGGGTGGCTAATGGAGAAACTGACCTTGTCTTGGCCCTTTCCTAACCTCGGGTAATATGTACCTCAATTAATGGCAAATCCATAAGTTAGTGATAGCCATATTCAGTGATGACCTAAAATTGGTATGAAAACAGTTCAATATCAAAAGAAAATAGAAAAGTGATCAAGATCGGTGAATCAATAAAAAGTATCAACAAAATGAAAGAAAAAAAGAAAAGAAAGAGACAAGAAAGAAAAAGAGTCGAACAAAAAGAACTCAGAGTCACTTCTAAAAAGAACAAAGGGGGAAGCAAGGTAAATATGAAAGAGAAGAAAAGTAGGGCATAAGATATAACAAAAGAGGTAGTACGCTTAGTCGTAAAGTCAGTGAGGGAAAAAAATACTGAAATGTACCCATATGTACCATACTTGATCCTGAGCAGACATTACAAGCCAAGAAAGTCCTAATCGTGATCCTAGAGTCTAATGTGGTGAACTTAAGAAATGAAAATAAGGGCAATCCTATGGCAATGAGTACTCACTAGGTGTGAATTTGTTTAGAGCGTTGAATAATAAACCTTGTACCCAAAGTTAAAATCACTTTGGGAAAAAGGAGGATTTATTTTGAAGTGAGGGCACTAGTTGCAATACAGGGAACTTGGTGCCTTGGTGAGAGGCATAAGAGTAGAGGTGATTGTGCACGATGATTTTGTGTCATGGTCTGATCAACATGAATTATCTTGTCGAACCTAAGAGAGTAAGCATGCACGAAAGCAAATAAAAATAATTGGGATTGATAGCTATGTGATTGCGGAAGTATAAAAGAGTGTACTTTTGTACAAAGTGGTGTGTTGAGTCATAGTGCGTCGCTTGAGTACAAAGAAAGAATTTAAGTTGAGAGTGTTGATGTACCGTGGTTTCGCGGTACTTTCTATGTTTTTCCTTAAGATTAGTGTGTTTCTAGAGCCTTTTTGTAGTAGTTTTAACATGTTTTTATCTTTGTTTTGCAAGAAAGATGTCCAAAACCAAAATGCAGAAGGCAGATGAAAAATAGTGTAGAGGCAACCCATGAAGGCCATTGACGGTCCGTAGATGGTGACCTTCGATTGAAGTTTAGGCAAACGGAAGGTCAACAAACCGTAGATGCATCTATGGACCATGTTGTTATATGTCGATTTATTCAGAGATGATGCCATCTAAATGACGAAAAAAGATTCCAAGTCTGGACTGATGGAGATAGTCGACGGTCCATCGTTTTATCAATGGGCCGTCTATGGGGGTCTTGGATAATAGCCGCCTTTTCTTGACAAACTTTCCTCATTTTAATTTAAGACAATGTTTCCTATAAATAGGGTGTAAAACCTCGTTTCTGGGGTTGGATTTTATTACTATTGTTCTAAGTTTGTGTTTGGAGATTGAGTTTTGCAACTTTGGCATTAATTTAATTTTGGGATTTGGTTTTCAAGTGATTTCTTGCTATTTTAAGTTGATTTTTTTTGGATTTTCTTCGAATTGTCAATGTAAGTTCATGTTTAATTTTTTAACGACTATGAATTATGTTCTTATATGCATGGGTAACTAAATCCACAACTAGGGTTGTGGGAACCATGGGCGATTAACAAGGTAAACCTCGCCTAAAAATAATTCACAAATCAGTTATTGTATGTATTGATAATTCTTTCGTTTAGAAGTCTTTTTAACGAGCGCACGCGTTAAAACTAGCATTGCTGCTACTTTCCATTCCAAGGAGGTAGTAATAAGAAATGAATTATCAACATAGATTTAGTGAGATACTATCTAATAGGCTAGTCTCAATTGGTGCGAAGTATAACTAAGTCATACATCAAATACGATGCAAAATATGAAGTAAAGGTAAGGGCTAGTAGATTATACAGACATAGTCGGACACAGGTATGGGGTGAAATTCTCTAAATGCGGACAAAGGATTTAGAGATACCTAACTTATCACTTTGCATGCAAAACACTAGGGAAGAATTGTTATAGTTAGGAATGCGGCGTTAAAAACCTATGGGGAACACTTACGACCTAGTTTCTCTCACAACTTGATAAAAATTAAATCTTTACTCCTATTACTTGTTTTACTTAAGAGATAGAAGAGAATTTTGTTTCACAAACCCCAGTTTTAATTACCTTCTTTCAGAAAGAACATGACTAAATAGAAGTAATTGTACATTGAAGTTAAGTTTAAACCATTTTCCTCCTGGGATCTACCTCAACCTAATAGTTGGGTTCTTTATTTTATATGAACGCTTATAATTCTTTAGGGAGGTGTAATTTGAGCGTATCTCTATTCTTATAATGAAGGATACATTCTAATATTTAATAAGTTCTTCAAAGTTTAGGTAGTAGAATGAGACGCTATCTAGACATGGCACAAGTATGCTTTGATGGTGCCAGAGTGTAGTTTCCCTAGATCTTTCTATGACCATTGTGTGAAGTGTTTAGTGAATAAAATGTCTTCTAATTGACATAATGAATGATTATGACTTTAGGGAAATGTAAGTTGAATAGAATGTCCTCTATCTTGGGTAGCTTTGAAGGTTGCTTAGGTAAGCTTGAAACGGGTGTATGGGCGATCTCTTCTTGTCCTACATAGGTGAATCTTGGAGTAACTTTAGGTGCTGAGTAAATGAAAGTAAAAGGAAACAATCTTATCTTAGGTAAGCTTAAAATTTCTTTAGGTAGGCTTTAAGAGGTTGTATGGGCGGTCTCTTCTTTTCTTACTTAAGTAAGTCTTAGGATAACCTTTGGTGGGAGGTACGGGTTAAACTGATGTTGATGCTATATTGTGGAATATGACTTATATGCATAGACGTTAACTTGTAAGTGACTATTATACTTGTCTAAAAAGGTTTTTCTCAAAAAGAGCATGTCTCATACAAAAGTCTATTTATCATGATTTAAAACATTATGCACTACTTAGTACATGTATTGTACTAATTTCGTACTTTTTGTCTATATAAAGGTGTAGGTAGCATTTGAGAGGAGTGTCAAAGTTGATGTTTTGATTAGTTTTCATTGAACCAAGAGTTGGCATGTCTCCACTAGATTCGATGATATCAAAATGTTTAGATATCTATATTGAAAGTATTGTAATAGACTTAGCTATTTGACTATATGTTGAAGTATGTGTCATGTCCCAATGTATTCGTATGTATAAGATGGTGACTTTGAGACTTAGCCTTTCATTATGTTTTTCTATAAAAGATACGTTTTAAAGTTTTACTATTTCATGTGAAAAATTTTAGTTTCACACTACTTTTGATATATGTATGCTAAGAATTATCTAAGAGATTGTACAAGACCTTCGAGAGGTCAAGTACTTCATGTATCGATCGCAGAATGTCATACATTGTAGGGTGTACTCTAGGGTTATTACAAACTTGGTATTAGAGCATAAGGTTATAGGGTATTATTTAGGAATCGAAAAGTCTCAAAAAGCCACGTCTAGTAGGGTCTTGTTCTTCGATGTGAGTCGCGACATATCCATGAGCAAGAGGCTATAGGACAATAGAGTTTCCCTTCTTTTCTACTCTTGTGTCGTTCCATAGAAATTTAAGAGCTATACGTGTCCTTTCTAAATGTTTTCTCTAATGTTTATTGGATATGAATACGAGGAGGACACTGCTAGGAGAGTTGATGAAGAGGTGGTGACTGGGGGAGTTCTTCCCCAAGATAAAAAGTGCTCCAAGGTGGACAAGGTCCACAAGGTATGCAAGTTCCTTAAGATGAGTAAGTCCCTAATGGGATTCAAGGGGATGAAGTTCTGGTGATTCCCCCGGTTATGGATAATGGGGAGATTTGAGAGGCTCTCCTTACCCTAACCTGAGCCATGACAACTCAAGTGAATAGAGATATTGGGCTTAGGATGAATGTTATGGAGATTAATATGACCTCTAGATTGAGGGACTTTGTGAGGATGAATCCCCGTCTCTTCTTTTGGTTCTAAGGTTGGAGAAGATCCCCAAGCTTTCTTGGATGAGCTCTATAAGATAGTTCATGCTATGGGAGTTACTCTAAGGAGAAAAAGGAGTTAGCTTCATATCATTTGAAAGATGTTGCTCAAGTATGGTTTAATCAATTAAAGGATAATAACTCGATTGAATCGGGTCCTCTAGAGTAGGAAGAGTTTAAGGAACCATTCTTAGAGAGTTACTTTTCCCGTGAGAAGAGGGAAGTTATGATTGAGGAGATTATAAACCTTAGGCAAGGTAACATGAGTGTTGAGGATCATTCCTTAAAGTTTATCTTATTGTCTAAGCATGCTCCATACTTGGTGTCTAACCCTACGGATGATATGAGTAGGTTTTTGACCGGTGTTTTGGATATTGTGAAGGAAGAATGTCATACAACCATGCTCCATGGTGACATGACTATCTAGTCTTATGGTGTATGATCAATCCATTGATGAGTCTAAACTTGGTAGAAGTAGAGTTTCTAATAGAGGAAGAACCGATGAGCAATTTAAACCTAAGTTTATGAAGAGGGCTCCAAATCAAGAAGTTTCTAGTGCTACTAAGGCTAACTATGAGAGAGGGTGGTGGTTTCCAAGTGGTTAAGCCTGCTTGTGCTACTATTGGAATAATGCAATTTGGGAAGCGTCTAGCCGGTACTAGTGGGTGCTTTTGCTGTGGGAAGGATGATCACAAGGTAAGAGATTGTCCTACTATTGAGTCTAGAAGAAGAGATACCAAGAAGTTCCTCCCATTGCTCCGGATGGTGGTTCTCCAAAGAAGAATCGCTTCTATGATCTCCTAGCCAATGGAAAAAAACTAGATGATGATGATGATGCCGGTAAGTTATAGTTTTCTTTCGTTAGTTGTTATGGTTACCTTCTAAGTGGGGGAGTATGGTGAGATATAGACTATCATTGTAGCATGCGACATTGTATTTAGGGGTCTTGTTGAATTTGAATTCATTAATATCCTTGCATTGTGCATTTTATAAAGATTATCTTTAAGTTATAAAATGAGTTCATATGGTTTTATCCCTATATAGTCATGCTTTTATTATTAATTGCTTAAGTGTATCATTTTGAAAATTTGAGCATGTTTCACTGTAAAGAATTTGGTGTTCATCGTAAATATTTTGAAAATTAGACTAAATTGTTCTTTCATGAAGAATGGTTATAATGTGTATAGGACTGATGTATATGAGCATGATAATATGTGGATAAAGAAGTTCCTCCTATATGAAATGAAAAATTTGAGTCTTATGGCATGATAAGTAGCAGATGTAATTCATACCTTCATGTTGTGTTTTGAGTGTCTTTGTTATGCGGAGTTGATGTTCCTCCTACCTATGTGTATTGTGTTTTGTGTGATATGGTTGTGAGTTGATAGTCTTAGAGTCTTAACTCTTAAAAGTGTTCAAAGTGTGGCAATTGTCATTCGAGGACGAATGCTATCCAAGTGGGGATATTATAACGTCCCTAAAATGATCTAAGTTGAACTAGAGACTAATAATTATGATTTTATAAAGTCCTGAAATTGTCAATAATTGTGTTCATAGGCAGTATATAAATTTTTGAAGTGTTTGGAGGTCAAACATCCAAGAACGTCCAAGACGTCTAGAAACTAGTAGAAGTTGAACTAGTATGTCCAAGTGTTTTGTAGTGATGTTTTAGGGACAGTTTGAGGGTGAAATTTATTATTAATGGCTCCTAAACATATAATTTCATGTAAAGGGTCGAAATACGATGCCCCGTAGACCAGCCTAAAGGTCCCCAAGGAGGACCCAAACATGACAAATGGAAGCTGCCGCGCCAACAAAGATGTGGCAGTGGCTGCCCGTCGCGCAGTTGACTCGGAATGGACAAAAATCTTTCCTTGCGATACGGGACTATCACGAACAATTCTGTCTTGAAATTCTCCTTAACCAAGATTTGAAAATGCCTCCATAACGCACAACTTACTCCAAGTTTTGGTCACATCGTTTTTAAGTCAAATTTGAATAGGTTAAAATGTCCAATAAGTTCAGGGGTCTTTTGGGTAATTTGGGGATTAATTATTGACAATTATTGAGTCTTTTTAAAACCCTAAATTCACTTACCAAATCTAAACCCTCAACTTAAAAAAAACCTATCCATTCTTCTTTCCAAAACCTCCATTTTTTGATGCTTGGGAGCTCCAAGAAAGAAGATTGTTCTTCTCATGTTTTTCTCCATAAATCTTTTGGGATTTTCATCACGATTAAGGTATGGTTATTCATCGTTGAAATCTCTTTCTTCAAGAAGTCAATTCCAATGATTTATCAAAGATGATCAAAACATGGTTCCTTCTATTTCAATTTCTGGCCATGAGTCCTTGCATAAAATAATTTTAAACAATGTTTTACGATATAATTGACGTTAACTGAATGATTTTAGATCAAATTGTTTTTGAACCCACCAAATCATGCAATCCTTACTTTGACTATAGTATGGGTGATTTGATCAAGTCTTTATACTAGTGAATTCATGTTACTTATGGCTATTGAATTATGGAAGAATTATGTTAGAAGTATATATAACCTTCCATAATTTCAGTAATTCATATTGTATTACAATGGATTATAGTATATTGTAATGATTATATTGAATCGGTCATCAAGGCCATTGGTAAGGGCCTTTGAGTTTTGAGTCAGATTAAATTGGCTATGGATCGAAGTTGATAAATTTATTTGGTGGTACGCTGCCCTAACTCTCTTCATATTATGTAATATAGGTCTTGATATGATTGGAATGGTCCACTTATGGTGGCGGTGCTTATGTTCTATACTAATGAAAAATGTGGCCTTGTCGGAATTACTTTATAAGTAGTGATATTATCATGTTAAGACTTCATTATGGTAAATGTGAAGGACTATGTGCTATATGTGTATGTGTGAGATTGAACTCTCCTAATTGACTCTATGTGATCTGGATAGACTAGGGTGATGTCTCTAGTTGTGTTACTAGTGTGTCTTGATAGGTTAAATTGGTTATTCTGACATGACACTTGAACATATTGTACATGTGATATGGAGATAACATTTGTGTCTTGAAGGGTAGACTATGTCCCTTTTCTTCATACATGAATGACATGTGAATATGAACATCTTGACTTAATAGGCTTGTGTACCTTTGTGTTGTATGTGTATTGATGAATGTTTAATGAAAGTCTAGGATCAAAACAAAGAAATGGTACCTTTCTAAGTATGACTAATATGTGGAACCTTCTATATAGAAAGAAGGTTAAGAATGAGTAATCCGTATGGACCATTAAGTGGCAGCCCTAGGGGACCCATATTTTGTAGGTTCATTATGATTAGGTAATGACTAAGAGATGGTACTTTTTCATATGCCGTTGTGTGAATGAACATTACTCTATGATAAAAAGTCTAGCACCGTGTTAATATGTTATGGTTTGTAGCTCTACTTGAGAAGGAACTAGAGTGCAATGTATCATTACTTGAGGATGACACTAGAGTACATAAAAGACCCTGATATTCCTTAACCATATGCCTACATGGGATGTGTCCTAGTTCTACCCTCAGCAAGTACAACACCCTCCACCGGAGTAGGTTCATGACTCCAGATTCCATAACTAGCTTGTATGGTTTATGTGGGTTATTTTCTATTGTCATGAACATAAAGTACCCCCTAGAAGTTAGGGAGAACCCTCGGTTCGTGGCAAGGCGTACTTGACCATTTGGGATCTTGTACAAGCGCTTTAACTATTGTTCGTTACATAAAACATGAAAAGTACTGCAGAATTCAAATTTTTAAAGAACATTTAATAAAAACTAGTCTTCATAAATATTTAGAGAATCTCATCGGCAAAAGCAAACTTAAAGACAAAACATAACATATTAGGCACACGGCCCTTTACAATGAAATAAAATACATAATTAGTCTTTAAACATGAAACTAAAAAAAGGATTGTTCCCTCGAATATATGAGGACATACTTTTTCTTGAAAGGAACTTTCCCAAGCTTCGCCTTCAAACCTTGAAAAGCTTCCAACCTATACTTATAGTATAGAGAAGTATGGGGTTAGTACAAATAATGTACTAAGTATGGCATATGCAAAAACATTCAAAAAGGGATGTTTTAGTAAAATAACATTTCATGCCAAATAAGTAAAACATTCAAGAACATAAAATCAAAACACCATAAGAATCATCATTTAATACTTAGAGAAGAATTTCCATAACTTTAAACCCAAAAGAACACTTTATAGTAAAGTTCCTAAGCTTTACAATAAACTCAAATTGAACATTACAGTGAATTACAAGACTCCTAAGTAGTGAACTTCCGAAGTATTGTCAATGAAGAATAAGCATCATTTCCGTTAGAGTTTCACTTCAAAGGTCATCATAAGACTCACTAAGGTAAGACATGAAGAAAGTAACATATACCTCCTTTAATACACACAAAAGAGACCATCAAGACTTCCTCGCTTTAAGCATACTCACCTCGCGATAACAAGCACTCACTCAATGGCAATACAATAGAAGAACACCCAACAACACACCAAGAATTCCCTTTCGGAATTACTTCTCAGTGCAATGAGTAGATACCGTCCCATACCACCATATACCCTAAGTAGTACACTCTTTTACAAGACTTGTCACCAAGACTCCCCTTTCAGAAGGTCCTACCTAGTGCAATCGATAGATAGCGTCCCATACCACCACCTACCCGAAGTAGTACATTCTTTTAGGAGAATTAGTTCATTCAATTCAAATTAGACTCACCAAAACTCCATTTTTGGATTTCCTACCTAGTGCAATGGATTGATAGCATCGATTTCACTACCTACCCTTAGTAGAACACTTCTTTAGAATACTTAGCACATTTGTTTCTTTTGTGGGAGTAAGCATAAAGGACATAGAACATGAGAGCTAGACATGGAATCCTGACATTAACTCATATTGGATGAGGGATCCTCACTTGCCTAGAGTATGGTCATTCCTTTTTAGCTTTTACATTGCTTTCCCAATAGCTACACCTATGCAGGTGCATAGCTAAGGGATAAGTAGATTGATACTAAGTAACTCATTCTCTACTAACGAGGAGTACTCATCTCAAGAGGTACATTGGAATAAAACATCTCAACTCACAAAGTGTAACCACCTCTTCTTCATATCCTCTCGGTGTTAAACATAACCAACGCAGATTCTAAACATTTTAGACTAAAGGTTAAGGATAACTAGTGAACACCACATCTAAACCTACGAAGGCATTCATCCTCCGACCTATCTTAGAAATCTCTTAGGATGTAGTAGGGTTGCTACTAAATAGTTTATCTCCTCTCACGAAGAGTGTTCACCCCAAAACTCCTCTACTTACTCAACTTAGCTTCATATATTCATTTGTGTGTGCGTGTGTTCACAATGAGCACATTTTTCATATAAGCATCATTTCATTAACATTAATTTCTATACATGCTATAGACCTACATTCATCAATTCACACAATTGACATGCTTCACAGAGTCATATACTTTACATAGGCATAATCTAAGCCAAACATGCAATTGAACTTCACAACATTACAAGACAAGACTTATCTTCAATATCACATAATTTCAGATACTAGGCCTTCAAAGCCACACACACAAAAATATACCAAGTAATATCAAGTTCATCGTATAAACACCACCACCAAGAAGGTGGACCATTCCACTCAAGAGCAATTTATCATAAGAATTACAATATAAGTAACTTACCCTATAACCAAACTATCATCATCTATAACCAATCTCTCAATATTTCATTATACTAAGGCCTTTAGGTTAGTAGCTACACCAATATAACAACATAAGAAAACCAAAGTTCATATCTTACCCAAACATGCTCATTAAACCCATTTCTTACCAAAAGTTTCAAATATTCATATAAATTAGTTCATTAGGTTCTTAACATTATAATAAACACATCTAAACAATTAGAACACTTTTACAGCAACACCCCGGCTTAAAATCAAAGATACAAGGAATTTGAGTTTGAAAACCCTTTTTGAAATCTTTTGGAAATGACTCCTTGAATGGAAGTGGGTTCAAGGATGGATACCAAACCTCAAATGCAAGACAAACCACTGATTTTTGTTGAAGAAAACGTCCCAACCAGCTCTCCAAGTTCTTCCTGACTTCTATCCTCCAAAGAGACTTGAGAGAGAGTTCTAAGAGAGAGGGGTTTTTGGGTTTTAGGAAATGAAGTCTACAATTAGGTCTTAGGGTTTGAAATACTTTAATATATCTAAATAACCCTGAAATAAATGTCCAATGTCGTTAAAAGACTTGGGGTGAATTTACCAAACACCCTAAACCAAGGCCGCCACTTAAAGCTTTTGCAGGCAGCCTTCACGACCCACAAACGACGTGCCGTTTGTCAACCAACGCCCCGTTAATAGGGTGTAGTTGGTTGGAACTGCAACTCCAGAACTTGTAGGCTTTCACGAAAAAAACTACGGACCATGTCGGCGAGCCGTCGCCTGGTCGACTGGCCGTCGATTTGCTCGTCGATGGGCACTTTTTTGGGCAGTTTTGTCTATGTGTTGGGGTCCTCTTCTAGGGCCACTCGTGGGTCCTAGATGGAGTTGTATCCGGTCGTTAAAGCCCTAAACTAATTTTTGTAGGTTTTAGGAATATCCAACATCAATTTCTATTAAAATGAACACGTAAAACTCACTCAAACACATCAATACGCAAGAACACTTTCTAAGGCATATCTTCCGAACGTCATGGACGTTCTCGGACGTTTGACCTCCAAACTTAGCCAAACTTCACACACTTACAAATAACACTAAATAAACTCATTTAAAAAAATTATCTCAAGAAACACTCACGAGTCTCTAGTTCACCTTGGTTCACTTTTAGGCGTTACATTCTCCCTTACTTAGAACAACATTCGACATCGAATGACACTAAAACTTCAAGTACAGCAAGGAATCACCTAAAAAATTAAAATCAAGTCTCAAACACTCAATATCAAAACATCAACTATAAAGGAGCATCATTTAACATTATCAAACACTTAGCAACACAATCACTTTTAGCAAAACATCACAAAGTTCAAAACTCACCCTTAACCTTCTTTTATGGAGGAACTACCTTCTCCAACATTAAACATGATAATATAAAACAATTATTCACATATTGAAACTTCAATTCAAGACAAAACAATTTCCTTCAAAAATGAGAAATTTTACAGGGAGCATTCATTGTGTCATTGTTAAGCATGTCAAATATTTCAAAAATTCATTCTTTGAGCAATTCCTCAAGATAACATTATCATATGAAATATAAAACCATATAAACTCATTTCATATAATAAAAACAACAATCATAAGGAGTTACGAATTACCAGGACTATCAACTCCGGATTTGTTATCATTCCTAGCTCCTATCCGATAGAAAGGGTTCTTCTTTGGAGCATTAGGATTTAGGGAAGCTTGATTGACCTCTTTCCATATTGCTTTGATGTTAGGGAAGTCCCTCATCTATTGGACTTTATTACCACATGCAAAAACAACAATCTGTTCTTGCAAGAAACCTACCCAAATGTTGCTTCCCACAAGTAGGGCACCTAGTCCTCTCAAAAGAATGGCAACCACCTTGGGAATTTTTGTTTGGATCCATATCCTCGTTTTCAATGAAAGAATATTGGTGATAGAACCTCTTCTTAGGATTTTGGTGACTAGAATTGTCCGACCTAGGCCTCTTACCCTCTTGCCTTATCTCCCTAATTTTGGACTCCTCAATTTGTTGTGCATAGACCATGAGCCTAGAGATATCCATGTCATTAAGAAGCATTTTCGTACGACACTCTTTATCCACAAAGATAGACACTCCTATTAAAAAATTGTTCATCCTAGCCCTAGGGTCGGCCTCCATGGTTGAGGCATACTTATAGAGTTGGGTGAATTTGAGAGAGTAATCTTGCACACTCATTCCCACTTGACGAAGCTTCATGAATTCAACCATCTTATTCTCCCTCCTCTCTAGGGGAAGAACCTATCTTGGAAAGCCTCTTTGAATTCCTACCAATCAACTGAACCTCTCTCTAAGGGTCTCTCAACCCTCGATTTCTCAAACCACACTTGAGCCACATCTTTGAGTTGGTAAGCGGCTAACTCCGCTTTCTCCCTAGGGGTCACACCTATAGCATCTACCACTTTGAAAACCTCATTTTGAAACCTTGTGGATCTTCATTCACCTTAGCCCATTAAAATGGGAGGGTTCATCCTCATGAATCCCAAATTCTAAAAGCGGGAGTACTAGCATTAGGTTGGGGCCTATCTCCTTGGTTAGCTTTGACAACAAAGTGATTATTGATGACATGATCTTGAGTCGTCATGAGTTGGGTCAAGTTCATTAAGGCATCCCTCAACTCAGCACTAGTCATATCCCCCTAAACAAAAGGAGCTTGAGGCATAGGAGGCACTTGGGGTACTTGAGGCTCTTGAAGTAGAACCTCCACATTCTCTTCCTCTAGACCAACAATTGGAACTTGCTCAACACGGGGAGGGATCCTCTCATTAGCTTCACCTCCCTCCTCCCTTCTAGCGGTTGATCTCCTCGTATTCATGCCTTATAAACAAAAAGAGAAAAGGTTAAGAAACGACACCTTATATGACTCAACTAAAAGGCACGTCATTAGAATATAGAAGAAAGTGCAACTTCTATCATCCTATAGCCTCTTGTCCATGGATGTGTTGCAACTCACACCAATGACCAAGATACTACTAGACGTGGCTTGTGAGACTTTTAGAACCTAAAATATTTTCCATAACCTTATGCTCTTATACCAAGATTGTCACAACCCTAAATTACCCCCTAGAAGTTAGTGAGAACCCTCGGTTTGTGGCAAGGCGTACTTGACCCTTTGGGGTCTTGTATAAGCCCTTTAACTATCATTCGTTACAAAAGACATGAAAAGTAGTGTGGCATTAAAACTTTTCAAGAAAATTTAATAAAAACTAGTTTTTCATGAATATTTAGAGAATTTCATCATCCCAAACACACTTAAAGACACAACATAATATCTTAGGGACACGGCCCTTTTACATTAAAATAAAATACATAATAAGCCTTTAAATAAATAAACTAAGAAAAGGACTATGACCTCGAATATTTGAGGACATAGTTTGTCTTGAGAAGAACTTTCCCAAGTTTCGCCTTCAAACCGTGAAATTTTTCCAACCTATACTCTTAGTATGGAAAAGTATGGGGTTAGTACGAATAAGGTACTAAGCATGGCATCTGCAAAAACATGCAGAAAGGGAAGTTTTAGTAATATAACATTTCATGGCAATTAAGAAACATTCAAGAACATAATAGCAAAACACCATAAGAATCATCATTTAAAACATTAAGAATAATTTCCATAATTTTAAACCCAAAAGAACACTTAACGGTAAACTTCCTAAGCTTTACAGTAAACTAAAATTGAACATTATAGTGAATTACAAGACTCCAATGTAATGAATTTCCAAAGTATTGCCAATGAGGAATAAGCATCATTTCCGTCGGAGTTTCCATTCTAAGGTCATCTTAAGACTCACTAAGGTAAGACATGAAGAAAGTTCACATATAGCTTTTTCAATACACACTAAAGCGACCCTCAAGTCTTCCTCACTTTTGGCATACTCACCTCGGGATAACAAGAACTAACTCAATGGAAATACAATAGAAGAACACCCAACAACACCAAGAATTCCCTTCGGAATGCCTACTTAGTGCAATGAGTAGATGGCGTCCCATACCACCTCCTACCCTAAGTAGTACACTCTTTTAGAAGACTTGGCACAACGACTCCCCTTTCAGAAGGACCTACCTAGTGCAATGGATAGATAGCGTCCCATACCACCATCTATCCTAAGTAGTACGTTCTTTTAGGAGTCTTAGTTTATTCAATTCAAATAAGACTCACCAAGACTCCATTTTCGGATTGCCTACCTAGTGCAATGGATAGAGAACGTATCATTCCACTACCTACCCTAAGTAGAACACTCCTTTAGAAGACTTAGCACATTTTTTTTATTTTGTGGGAGTTAGGTTAACCAACATAGGCCGTGAGAGCTAGACATCGGATCTCGACATTAACCACTAGCGGATGAGGGATACTCACTTGCCTAGAGTAAGGTCATTCTTTTTAGCTTTTACAAGGCTTTCCCAATAGTTACACCTATGCATGCGCATAATTAAGGGATAAGGAGATTGATACTAAGTAACGCATTCTCTACTAACAAGGAGTACTCATCTCAAGAGGTACATTGTAATACAATATCTCAACTCACAAAGTGTAACCACCTCTTTTTCATATCCTCTCGGTGCTAAACATGAACCCAATGAATTCTAAACATTGTAGACTATAGTTTATGGATAACTAGTGAACACCACATCTCAACTCATGAAGGGAATTCATCCTCCGACGTATCTTATAAATCTCTTAGGATGTAGCGGGGTTGCTACTAAACACTTCAGCTAAACACACGAAAAGTGTTCACCCCAAAACTCCTCTACTTACTCAACTTAGCTTCATATCTTCATTTAAATGAGTGTGTGTACTTGCGAGCACATTTTGCATATAAGTATCATTTCATTTAGTTTCCATACACTCTTTAGACCAACATTCATCAATTCACATAGTTGACATGCTTCACATAGTCATATACTTTAATTAGGCATAATCTAAGCAAACGTGCAATTCAACTTCATAAAACACAACGCAAGACGTATCCTCAATATCACTTCATTTCATATACTAGGACTTGAAATCCACACTCACAAAACATACTAAGTAATATCAAGTTCATCAAAATAAAAACCGCCACCAAGAAGGTGGACCATACCATTCAAGAGCAATTTATCATAAGAATTACACAATATAAGCAAATCACCCTATAACCAAACCATCATAACCTATACCCAATGGAATTATCTAAACCAAAATAACAACATAAGAAAACCAAAATTCACACCTTACTCAAACATGCTCATTTAACCCATTTCTTACCAAAAGTTTCAAATATGCATATACATGAGTTCGTTAGGTTATTAACATTAAAATAATCAACTCATACTATAATAATCATATTTAAACCATTAGAACACTTTTACAAGAGGAACCATGCTTAAAATCAAAGATACAAGGAATTTGAGTTTGAAAACCCTTTTTGAAATCTTTTGGAAATGACTCCTTGAATAAATGACGGTTCAAGGATGGATACCATACCTCAAATTCAAGAAAAACCAGTGATTTTTGATGAAGAACACGTCCAAACCATCCCTCCACGTTCTTCTTGACTTCTATCTTCAAAAGGGACTTGAGAGAGAATTCAAAGGGAGAGGGGTTTTTGGGTTTTAGGAAATGAAGTCTAAAATTAGGTCTTAGGGTTTGAAATACTTTAATATATCTAAATTACCCTGAAATAAATGTCCAAGGTCCTTAACAGACTTGGAGTGAATTTACCAAACACCCCAAGCCAAGGCAGCCACTTAACAGCTTTTGCAGGCAGCCTCCACGACCCACAAACGACGAGCCGTTTGTCAACAAACGCCCTATCGATGGGGTGTAGTTCGTTGGGAATGAAGATCCCAAACTTGCAGTCTTTCCTTCCCCAAAAGACGGACCAGTTAGACGAGGCATCTCCTGGTCAACTGGCCGTCGATTGGATCGTCGATGGGTACTGTTTTGGGCAATTTTTTCTACGTGTTGGGGTCCTCTTCTAGGGACCCTCGTGGGTTCTAGATGGAGTCGTACCCAGAATTTAAAACCCTTAACTAAGTATTCTAGGTCTTAGTAACATACCAAATCTATTTCGATTAAAACAAACACGTAAAACTCACTCAAACACATCAAGAGACAAGACCACTTTCTAATGCATATCTTCCGAACGTCATGGACGTTCTTTGGCATTTGACCACCAAACTTCACATACTTTCTAAGAACAGTAGAGTTTAAAACAAAAAATTGCTAAAGAAACACTCATAAGGCTCTAGTTCACGTTGGTTGGTTTTGGGGCGTTACACTTATTCTCATCATGTGGCATACATTCTAGTATTTGATAAGCTCTACAACGTTTAGGTAGTGGAATGGGATTTTATCTATACATGGAACGAGTAGGATTTGATGATGCTAGAGTGTAGTTTCCCTAGGTTTTTTTATGACCATTGTGTGAATTCCATTAATGAATGAAATGTATTCTAGTTGACTTAATGAATGATTATGACTTTAGCTAAATGTATGTTGAGTAGTATGTCCTCTATTTAGGGTAAATTTGAGGGTTTCTTAAGTAAGCTTGAAGAGGGTATATTGGCGGTCGCTTCTTGTCCTACTTAGGTGAATCTTGGAGTAACTTTAGGTTGTCAGTAAATGAAAGGAAAAGGGAACAATCTTATCTTAGGTAGACTTAAGGATTGTTTAGGCAGGCTTGAAGAGGTTGTATCGGCTATCTCTTCTTGTCTTACTTAAGTATGTTTTAGGATAACCTTTTGTGGGAGGTGTATATAGGTTGAAGTGATGTTCATTATATATTGTGGAATCTTACTTATATGCATAAATGATGACTTGTAGGTGACTATTATACTTGTCTAATGAGGTTTTTCTGAAAAAGAGCATGTTTCAAACAAAAGTTTGTTTATCATGATTAAAAGCATTGTGCCATAATTAGTACATGCACTGTACTAATTCCATACTTTTTTTCTATCGCTAAAGGTTTAGATGACATTTGAGAGGACTGTCGAAGTGGAATGTTGGATTAGTGTTCATTGAAGCAAGAGTTGGTATGTCCTTACTAGATTCGAGGATAACTTAATGTTTAGATTTTCTTATTGAATGTATTGAAATATACTTAGCTCTTTCCCTATATGTTGAACTATGGGTCGTCTCCCAATATATTTGTATGTTTAAGATGGCAACTTTGATACTTTTCCTTTCATTATTTTTTCTATAAATTTTTAAAGTGTTACTATTTCGTGTGAAAAGTTTTTATTCCGCATTACTTTTCATGCATGTATGCAATAAATGATGTCTAAGGGATTGAACAAGACCTGCGAAAGGTCAAGTAGACCGTGTATTGATATGAGAATTCCATAACTTCTAGGGTGTACGCTCCGGTCGTTACAACTTCAAGAGTAATGAAGAAAGTAAACTTCATCGTCCTATAGCCTCTAACTCATGGATGTGTCGCCACTCACAACAATGAATAAGATTCAACTTGACGTGGTATCATAAGCCTTTTGAATCCTAAGAACCATTACATAACCTTATGCTCTGATACCGAGTTTGTGACGATGCAAGCCCC
>NC_028644.1:36648040-36690909 GCF_001406875.1 Solanum pennellii
CCCCCCGCCCCCATCGTAACTCACGATAAGGCATATTCGACCTGTCAGAGGTCTTATAGAAGCCCTTAGCATTCATCGCATAGTAAGAAATTAGTGTGGAATTCAAACTTTTTAATAAAAATGATAAGTCTTAGGAGTCAACACATTTAATAAGATGTCTTAATAAGAAATGAAATACTAGTCTCATGTGGACAACTTAGACCCAGACATTACGAATATCTAGCTAGGGACACGACCCTTACATTGAAACAAAAGTACAATATCTTATAATATTTTCCAAAAAGAAAGGTAACTAAAAAAAGAAGTATTGTCCTCGGCATATGAGGGGATACCCAAATCATGAGAGAAGTACTGAATTCCAATCTTCAAATCTAGGGATAGCCTCACTTGCCAATACCTACGCACTGTAGAAATAGAGGAAAACATGGAACTAGTAAAATTAAGAAGTAATTATGATTACCATGCAAAAAATAATTTATAAAGGGACACTTAAGTTGAAATATGCTTTTGATGGTATTTTTGTAAAGCTTCATAAACCCAGTGTAAAAGGCATCATACAAGTCAAACATTAACATTGAAGATAACACTCTATAATCCACAAGATATGGCTATATTTATTGATCCACTCATTTAATCATTTGGACCCTTTATATAAGGTTATCCTATGACCTACCTAAGTAAGAAATGAAGATACCGCCCATACAACCTCTTCAATACACACCTAAGTGTTTCGTAAGACTATTACCGATAAGGATATTTCCAATCCAATATAATCCAACAAGTCAACATTCAACACTAGAGATACTAAAGAACACATTCATGCATTCAAGAGAATTCACATAATGGTCTTGGAAGACCTAGGGAACCCACTGTAGTGCCTTCAAAACCTACTATTGTCATGTATAGATAACATCCCATATTACTACCTACACGTTCTAAAACCTATGAAATAGCTAAAGTTTACATAACACACATGATGAGAATAGGCATTAACCGACATAGACCATACGACCAAGGTATGGATACCGGTGTCATATAACCCCACACTGTGGAAGGTGTTCTACTTGCCAAAGGTAGAAGAAGGACATATCCCATGTAGGCACATGGTTTAGGGGATATCGAAAAGTCCTATTTGTTCTCAAGACTAATACTCAAGTAGAGCTACTACATTAAGCATATCCACTCTGTTCTTTGCCTTGGTTTTCATACAGTAAGTTCATTCACATAACTGTATTAGATAAGGTACCATCACTAATACTACCAACTAAAAATACATTTTCCAAGAAGGGATCCGAAAGATCCTAACCATCAAGGTTTATTAGGATAGCTCATTCATAAAATGGGTACCATGCTAATCTATCTGATTCATTTCATCATAATTTTTTCTCATATTCAAGGTTTTCACCTTCACTTAGGGTTATAGACTCATGAACTAGGGACACCACTCTTAGGTATACCGGTTCAATACATACTCTAGAATACCTCATTTATCATGCATGGAATAAAATACGGATAACTAGGTCTACCTAATCAAGAAACAATATCAACACAAAAAGAATCTTAATAGTCTACCATAATCACATACTAACATTTAGAGGAACATGCTTTGATTCACAACATCACACTACTACATACAAGTTAACCTTACAATTATATAACAACTTCACATTATGCATATCTTCCACACAAAAACATAACTAACCTTGAATTCACCTCATAGTGCCATCAAGATCACAATCATAATAAGGACAATAATTAAGCACCTCCACTAGAAGTGGATCAAACCATATTGAAGAAATCCTACTATACTAAGCAATTGAATCAACCCACTATTCTCCAATATCACAATTCACCATTAATCAACTTCCAATATTTCCAAAATAACAAGAGAACTTACCCATCATTATGCCCATAAGGCCAAGATCACAAACGCATCCTTACATTCACAATTCATCATATGTAAAGATAGATAACAATAAGAAACAATACTATAAAGCAATCTAAATACAATTCCATCCATAAACAAAAGAAATTATCAAACCCACCTTACAACCCAAAATTGAGGAATTAGAGGGATCATGGGTTCAAGGAGTTCTTCTCTTGAACTAGTCAATTAAAACATAATATAATTATAACTATTCTTTTTAAACCATTTAATGCAAGAACTCATGAGTTTGAATAAGAATTGGGGTTTTGATAATGTTTTGGAAACTTGAAAACGATTTGAGAATTGGCTCTAGAGTGAAATCTAACTCTCGATAAAGAGTCACCATACCTTAATATTAAGTAGCCGACGATATTGTAGAAGAATGAAATGGAAATCTTCAATCGAAGCTCCAATTTGACCCTAAGATTCAGTGGAGTTTCGATAGAACTTTTGGGAGGGAAGGGTTTTGAGTTTTGGAGAATGAAGTCTAATACTAGGTTTTACTGTTTAAACAAACTTAAAATACCTTAAATAACATAAAATAACCGTCTTGGATGTTCGTGGTTAGGTTCCAAGAGTTATTAATTGGGCCAGGGATCCATAATATTAAATGTTATCCTATAAAGACCATTGACTCCCCGTCAATCTATTGATGGTTCGTAATTGTGCTCGTCAGTGGCTACTATATTTTGACAGGTTTTGGGTGAATTAAGAGTGGTCTTTGTGGAGTAATACCTGGATATTTTTACCCTAAACACGACCATCTAGATAATAGGATCACCTCCAATTATTTTATACTCCAAATGACACACCAAAATGCACAACACAGTACAACACACTAGCACTCAAAAGACTTC
Organism: Solanum pennellii; assembly: GCF_001406875.1. Taxonomy (NCBI): domain Eukaryota; kingdom Viridiplantae; phylum Streptophyta; class Magnoliopsida; order Solanales; family Solanaceae; genus Solanum; species Solanum pennellii. Next base: position 36,650,825 of record NC_028644.1, read on the forward strand.
GAACGTCTTGGTCATCTCTTGATTTTTGACCTTAAAACCACTCAGACAAGCCCTTAAAAGTCATTTCTCAATATTTTAAAAAGTTGTTAAATCATAAAACTCATCTGATGCTCTAATGCACCCTATTTATTTTTTGGGATCGTACAATACTCCACCACTTGGAAAAAATTCTTCTTCGAATGATACCAAAACACTTAAACACTTTGAAGGTTTAAACACTCAACACTAGAATCCTATCATAATACATTCAACATTATATTAAATATACATAACTAAGAGGAACATCAACTTCACACATATTGACTCAAAACACAACAAGAAGGTAGGAACAACATCTACAACTCGTCATGCATTAAGATTCCACATTTCTCATTTGAATTTCGAAGAAACTTCCTTCTCCCGTTATATTGTGTACATTCCAAAATTATTAAGCACATTATGGCAATGTCTCTTCATACCACAATTATGAAACATTTTCAAGATCACATTAAGTCACGCTCAAAATTCAACATATGCAACATTTAGACAGTTTATTATGGAAACATTAAAGAACATTTTACCATATGAACATAAACTCATGAAAATATACAATACTTTAAGGGGATCAAGTAAAATCATTTTCAATAAGACTCCCAAAACATGAAACATGCTACTAGGAAATTCTAAATCTCAAGCTTGAATAGAAGAGAAGAGAAGAGACCGAATCCCATTTATCCAACTATTTACCATACTCCCCAACTTTGGAGAAACACACTATAAGTATCATGATCCAACACCACAAAGATCCCATCACAAAATAGAAGGAATTATAACTTATTGGCAACTTCATCAAAATTTACTTCCTTATCTTGGAGGGCATAGAAACGATTCTTCTTTTGTTCACCAACAAACGGACAACTAGTAGGAGCTTGCTTGATATCTTTTCCTCTAGTATCATGAGCAAGACAATCTCTCACCTTGTGATCACTCTTTCAACATCCATAGCACCCACTAGTTATAGCTACACACTTCCTAAAATGTTTCTTCCCACAATTTGAGCAAGTAGGTTTATCAATTTGGGAACCACCAATTCTTTCATATTTATCCTTAGGAGCACTAGGAACATCTTGATCTGGAGCCATCTTCTTGCACCTAGGTTTACCTTGCTCATTGGTTCTTCCCCTCTTCACATATCTACCCCTATTGTCAAGCATAGTCTCCTCAATTCATTGAGTATAAAATATAATCCTAGGTAGACTCATGGAATCATGGAGCTTGTCGTACGGTACACTTCCTTCAAAATTTCATAAACATCGATTATAAATCAACTCATCTGATCTCTAGAATTAGACACGAAAAATGGACATATTTACACAACAAGTTAAAATAGATAAAATACTTCCCCACACTCATATCACCTTGCCTAAGGTTTATAAACATCTCAATCTTGACCGTCTCTTCTCACGGGGAAAGTACTAACCTAAGAATGTGTAACGACCCTTCAAACTAAATAGGACAATCAACACCCTATCAAGATTTTTATGAGTTAAAATGGTTTTAAATTATTAATAATAGCCTTTTAAGTCATTTTTAATAGTTTGAAAATCAAATGTGAATGGGCGACCAAGACGTTTGAAAACTAGCCTTTTGTGTGGGCTAGTGTGTCCTTGTTTGTTGTGCATGTTATTAGGTGTTTTTTGGAGTCTAAAATTAGTGGGGATGACCCTAGAACCTAGGGGACATACCTATGGTCAATGTTTTGGGAACTACTCCAGAAGGACCAATCAAAGGGTCCTTGACGAGGACAAAAGGTGTGGAATGAAAGCTGCCAAAATAGCCTGGATATGGAGTTGCCTGCGCGTCACACAACTGGAACTTAATGGAAATTTTTTTCATCCGACGCAGTCTTATGATGAACAATTCTGTGTTGAATTTAATTCCATCACCAAGATGCGGAGGTTTCCCCGGGACGCGCTATCATGTCCTTGATTTGGTCGTGTCATTTTTAGGTGAAATTCGATTTAATTAAAGGGTCCAATAAGTGTAGGGGTCTTGTGGGTAATTTGAGTATTATTTATAGATGTTAATTGATTCACTTTAAACCCCCAATTAAACTAACAAAACAAAACCCTCAAGTTCAAAACAAAAGCTTTCCGAAACCCTTCTTAAAAAAAACCTCCATTGATGAAACTTTGAAGCTCTAAGGAAGAAGGTAAAAATTCTTCAATTTTCAACCCAATTTTTTTGGATTTCTATCAAATAAGTTATGGTAGTTATTCCTTGATTCTTCTCTAATTCAAGGATCCATTCCAAAGGCTATTCCAAAGGGTTTGAAAATACTAGATTCTTCTATTTCAAATTCTAAATATGGGTTCTTGCGTGAAGACATTTTAACAGAGTAAATATGACATCTTATGCAAATTCTCCATTTTTATCTTATGAATCGGGTTTAATGAATATGATTAGACAATATTAGAATTGTATTTCTCTTATGTTATATTGTGATTATCTACTGCCATTGATGACTACTTATGATGAATTATCAGAGAATTGAGAAAAGGTGGTAAAGGCTTGGTTGAAGGGTAAATTGATATATATTGCCTAAATCTTATTTAATTGATCTTTAGTGGTATGGTCCACTTATGATGGCTGTGTTTAATTGACGTATATGAAGTTATATGTGAATTATGATTATGGACTTGAAGGGCATTGAGTGTCAAGTAAAGTGACGATATGTTTAATATACATGTAATGTCTTATGAAGTTTATAATGTGTGTCTTGAAGATACTATGTCTACATGAAATATATGTATATGTGATGCGTGATAGTGTGTGAATTATGATAAATATAGCATGATCATGTCTAGAATGTCTATGTTATGAATGATAGGAGTTATGTGAAAGGTGTTCTCACATATACTCTCCCACACCTATAATGAATGAATGAATGAATGAATTTAATGACTATGTATGAATGAAAATCAATTAAATGAATGTGGGATTTTAGGGTGTGTACTATTCGTCAGTAGAGTTATTGTGTCTTGTATCATACCCAATATTCAAAATAACTCTAGAGTATGAAACGGGAGATTCTGGGGTGGACACTATTTGTGAGTTGAGATGAAGTGTGTAGCATCAACCCCACTAAACCAAAGAGCTTTCCACAGAATAGTTTGAGGTTGGATACTATTTGTGAGTTGTGATGTATTATTCCATGGTTAACTCTAGGGATAAGTACTCATTGTTAGTTTCTATGTGGTACTAAGTAGCTATCCCTTAACCTATAGTAATGAATGTAATGAATTTTTAAGACTCTGTGGTGGAGTTATGCATAGCACTGAGAGGATTTTAATAAGGGGTGGATATTATTCATGAGTAGAGACGTTGTACCCAATGTACCTCTTGATATGAGTGTTTTTTAGATGAGTTACATAGAAGCAATCTCTTTATCGCTTAACTATGTGCCCACCTAGGTGTACCTATTGGAGATCTATATAAAGGAAAAAAGTATGACCCCACCTTAGACAAGTGAGAATCCCTCATCCGGTAGGGGTTAATACCGAGATTCGATGACAAGATTTCATGGCTATGTCTGTTAAAGCTAGTCCCGACAAATGGATGTAATGAGCTAGATCTTCCTAAGGGTTTACTACTTAGGGTAGGTAGTGGAATGGGACGTCATTTATCCATTGCACGAGTAGATATTTGGAAGGAGTCTTGGTCTGTCCTTGTATGAAAATGAATGAATGGGTTACTATATGAAGTTAATGAAGTAAGTTGACGTTTTGTCTAATGTTTATGAAGCATATTGGTCATATGTCTAATGTTTATGAAATATGTTGATTCTATGTTTAAGATTCATGAAGCATGTTGGACGTATGTCTAATGTTGATGAATGCTATATGAATGATGAATGTTATGTGCCTAGTCCAGGTTAATTCCTAAGAAGTAATTGGTGGAAAATAGTATGAGATACTACTTTCACATTACACTAGTGTAAGTTGGGGTTTCATTAAGAGGTTGGTCTTTATATGAAGTTATTTAATGCATGTATGGTTCCTATAGTGTCTCTAGCAATGAATGTTGAATTTTTGAGTTGAAGTGAAGTATGATTATCCTTGGTATTCTTAAGGATCACTTAGGTGTGTATTAAAGTGGTTGCATAGGCGGTCTCTTCATATCTTACCTTGGTGAGTCTTAGGGTAACTTGTGATAGGAAGGTGTAGATGATTAAGGGGTTATTTGACGAATGTGACTATACGTTTAGAATTATGGAAGTTTTAGCTTGTATGTTAAATGATGACTTATATGATGCCTTGTACACTTGATTCATGAAGGTTTTTATCAAAATAGTATGAAAAGTATATTTCAATTAAAATATCCAATTTAATCATGTTTTTGCATAATGCCATACTTAGTAAAATGTTTGTACTAACTCTATACTCTTCTATATTTCTAAAGTATAGGTGGAAGGCAAGTAAAGGTTCTTTGAAGGCAAAGCACGAGAAGTTGTGTTTTCTCAAGATTAGTATGTCCTCATATGTTTGAGGACATAGACTATGTTTCTTTTAGTTTCTTTTTTTAAAGACTTCTATAAGACTTGGTATGTTTTCTTTCAATGTAAAGGGTCGTAACCCTATAATTTTAAGATGTGTCTATGTTGGATGTTGATGATGAGAGTTGTTCCTTTTCTTTTGTAAAAGAGTTTATTTTAGTTGTGTTGTGAACATTTTTAATTCCTCACTACTTTTCATACCTATGTAATGAATTATATCTACGAGGCTTGTACAAGACCACCGTGAGGTCAAGTACACCGTTTAACTTCTATGGTGTACCCTTGGGGCGTTAACAACATTGTTAAGAGCATTAGGTTTTGAGAAATATTTTAGGGTCAAAAGCCTCACAAGCCACGTCTAGTATAGTCTTGTTCATCGGCGTGAGTCGCGACATAGAAGTTTAACTTTTTCATTACTCTTGTATCGTGACATAGAGCTGAACTCCGTAAGATCTCTTTCTTGTATTCCTTTGTCCGGTGGTCTTCCAGATGTGATTGCTTTGAAGGGGTGATATCTCAAGGTTTGAGGGAGAGGAAATGTGTTTTGATGCTTATTATTGTTTTGTGACTAGATGAGTATTGTGAAGATGGATTTGGATGATTTTGATGTGATTCCATTCAAAGCTACGTGTAATCTATCAGATTGGAGGTATTATGATGGGAAGTTGTATTGTGAAGTAGTTCAAGAATGATAAGAGTTATATTGGTTGAATGAAGTCCTGTTTGGGGACAGTGAGTTAATTGTTAGTTATGTGCAATGATACTAGAAAGTTATGATATTGAGTTATAGTTTCTTATCGTTGTTATGATTTTCTTTAGATAGGTTTATCCTAAGTTGGGAGAAATATTTGAGTATTAAAGTAGTTGATATGCTTATCATTTCTTCTATTCTTACTGAAGCTTGAGACCAAAATTCTCACTAGTTTAGTTATGTTATCGAGTCTTGCATATTAGAATGAATTGCAAGTCTCTTTATGTTATGAGTACCTTGTTGTGGTAATATGTTTTGTATTCTCTTGATGATATCATTGTTACGTTGGAAGGTTTGTAGTTAATGTATATTTCTCAAGACAGTGTGTATCTAATGATATTTGCTTAATTACTTCAATGTTTGTTATGTTATGTGACAATGTGTGATTTAAAAGTTCTACATGTTTAGCTTTATGATGATATGATGAGAATCTCTAAAGTTTGAGAGGGTATTTCCTCCATTAATGCAATGAAAATGACAAAGTATGTGTGCACTCTGAATCGTGGAAATAGTTCCAAATTGTTTGTGTTGCTTAAAGCACATAATGATGTAAATTTGTTGTTCTTTTAAGTTTTGTTAATTGGCTATGAATGTTGTGTCCATGATGATGTGCTTTGTGAGATGCTAGTTGAGTCTTTTACTCATTGAAGGTTTTTAGTGTCATTCGAGGATGAATGTTTTTCTAAATGGGGGAGATTGTAATGACCCTCAAAATGAAATAGGAAAAGTAGGAGACTATTTATGAGTTTTAATAGTTAATAAGGTGTTAAAAAAATTAATAATAGCCTTAGAAGTCAGTTTGAAGAGTTTGAAAGTGAAACGTCAAAGGGCGACCAAGACGTTCGAAAACTAGCCTTCTATATTAGCTAGTGTGTTCTTGTTTGTTGTGCATGTTTTTAGGTGGTTTTTAGAGTCTAAAATTAGTGGGTATGACCATAGAACATATAGGGACACACCTTGCGTTTAAACCTCCGGGAAGGACTCCCCAAGGATCAACCAAAGGGTCCTTGAAGAGGACCCAATGTGTGGCATGAACATTGCCGAAACAACCTTTTATGGAAGTGCCTGCCGCATAACTAGAACTTAAAGGAAAAAAAATTCCCTTCCAATTTGGGCTTGTCACCAAACATTCTGTATCGGAAATAATTCCAGAAAAAAGACGTGGAGGTGTCCTTCCGATGAGCAGCCATTCCCAGATATGGTCGCGTCATTTTAAGTCAAACTAGATTTTGTTGTCCAATAAGTGTAGGGGTTTTTTGGGTACTTTACGAATTATTTGTTGACAGTTATTGAGTAACTTTAAACCCCAATTCAAGTATCAAAACAAAAGTTCTGAAAAAACCGTTTTTACAAAAACCAAAGATTTGAAACTCCAAGGAAAAAAGTCCAAATTGTTCAAGTTTCAAACCGAATTTTTTGAGCTATCTATAAATAAGGTATGGTAATTCATCCTTGATTCTTCTCTCATTGAAGGATCCAATCCAAAGTCTTTTCAAAAGGGCTTCAAAATCTTAGATTCTTCCATTTTGAATTATAAGTATGGGTTTTCCCATGAAAATGTTTTAATGGATGAAATATGATATTATCAATCTTAGTTGATGGTTTTAAATTCAAAAAATCAATGAACCCGTGCCCATGCAAATTCTCAAATTTTGACTTATGAATTGGGTTTGATGAATACGATTAGACAATGTTAGAATTGTATTTCTCTTATGTTATATTGTAATTATCTAATGTCATTGATTCCTAATTATGAATATTATTAGGGAATTGAGAAAAGGTGGTAAAGTCTTGTACTAAGGGTAAGTTGATATGTATTGCCGAATTCTTATAGAATTGATCTTGAGTGGTATGGTCCACATATGGTGGCGGTGCTTACTTGATTTATATGAGAAATGTGAATTATGTTTATAGCCTTGAAGGGCATAAAATTTGAAGTAAAGCGATGATATGTTGAATATGCATGTAATGTCTTATGAAATTGATAATGTGTGTCTTGAAGATACTATGTCTATATGAAATATATGTATATGTGAAGCATGATAGTCTGTAAATTATGATCAATGTAGCATGATCATGTCTAGTATGTCTATGTTGTGAATGATAGGAGTTATGTGAAAGGTATTCTCATATGTACTCACACCCACACCTAGAAAGAATGAGGTTAATGATTATGTATGAAAGAAGAGTCTTTCGAAAGGTTATCTCAATAGGAATCCAATGAATGAATGTGCGATTTTGGGGTGTGCACTATTCGTGAGTAGAGATATAGCGTCTTGTATCATACCTAATATTCCTAAAATCTCTAGAGTATGAAAAGGTGGATTTTGTGGTTGACATTATTCGTGAGTTGAGATGAAGTGTCTAGTAACAACCACACTAATCACAAGATCTTTCAATAGATAGTTTGGAGGTTTGATATTCTTTGTGAGTTGAGATGTAGTATTCCAAGGTTACCTCTAGGGATAAGTACTCTTCGTTAGTTAACATGTGGGCGAGTTATGCATAGCACCGAGAGGATTCTAACAAGGGGTGGACACTATTCGTGAGTAAAGATGTTGTATCCAATGCACCTCTTGAGATGAGAGCTCTTCGTTAGTTGAGATGAGTTACGTAGAAGCAATCTTTTGATCCCTTAACTATGCGCCCGCATGGGTGTAGGTATTGGAGATCTATGTAAAGGATAAAAGTATGACACTACCTTAGGCAAGTGAGTGTCCCTCACCCGCTAGGGGTTAATAACGGGATTCCATGTCAAGCTCTCATGGTCTATGTCGGTTAAAGATATCCCCCACAAATGATTGTAATGACCTAGGTCGTAAGGCTGTACTACTTAGAGTAGGTAGTGGAATGGGATGTCATCTATTCATTGCACATAGATATTTTGAGGGAGACTTGGTGTGTCCTTCTATGAAAATGAATGAATGTGTTACTACATGATGTTAATGAAGTTGACTTTAAGTCTAATATTTATGAAGCATATTGTTCATTTGTCGAATGTTAATTAAGTATGTTGATTGTATGTTTAGGATTCATGAATCATGATTATCTTATGTCTAAAGTTTATGAAAGCTATAGGAATGATGAATGTGGCGTGCCTAGTATAGGGTTATTCCTAAGAAGTACTAGGTGGAAGTAGTAGTATGGGATGCTACTTTCACATTGCACTAGTGTAACGTGGGGCTTGTCTTAGAGGTTGGTCTTTATGTGAAGTTCTTAAATGCATATATGGTTTCTCTAGTGTCTCTAGTAATGAATGTTGACTTTTTGAGTTGAAGTGAAGTATTTTTATCCCTTGTTGTCTTAAGGATCACTTAGGTGTGTATTGAAGAGGCCGTATGGGTGGTCTCTTCATGTTTTACCGAGGTGAGTCTTAGGATAACTTTTGATAGGAAGGTCTAAATTATTAAGGGGTCACTTGAATAATGTTACTATATGTTGTGATTTATGGAGGTTTTACCTTGTATGTTAACTGATGACTTATATGATGACTTATACATTTCATTCATGAAGGTTTCATCAAAACAACATGAAAAGTATCTTTCAACTAAATGTCCTAATTAAGCATGTTTTTTCCATAATGCCATACTTAGTACAATGTTTTTACTAACTGCATAAAATTTTATACATATGTGGAAAGCAAGTGAAGTTTTTAGAAGGCAAAGCTTGATGAGTTGTGTTCTATCAAGATTGGTGTGTCCTCATAAGTTTGAGGACTTAGAGTATGTTTCTTTTAGTTTCTTTCTTTAGAGAATTGTATAAGACAGTATGTTTTATTTCAACGTAAAGGGTTGTGATCCTGTGATTTTAATACGTGTCAAAGTTAGTTTGTGATGATGAGACTTGTTCCTTTCCTTTTATGAAAGAGTTTCTTTATTTACGTTGTGAAAAGTTTTAATTTTGCATTACTTTTCATATCAATGCAATAAATTATAGCTAAAAAGCTTGTATAGAACAACTATGATGCCAAGTACATCGTCTAACTTCTAGGGTATACCCTAGGAGCATTACAGAATGCTTTTTTAAGTTCTTCCAACTCTATAGGACCTGATTCAACCGGCCTATTTTCCTTCCATTGTGTGTACCACACTTGAGCAACCTCTTTCAATTGGTATGAAGTGAACTCCACCTTCTCCCTTGAAGAGACACCCATAGCATATACTATCTTATAAACCTCATCCTAGAATTCTTGGGGATCCTCAACCACCTTAGAGCTAAGAAATGTAACAGGATTCATCCTCATAAAGTCTCTTAACCTAAAGGCCATAGTAATCTAGAGAGCATTCACATAGGCCCCACATCTCTATATTCTTGCATCGTCATGGCTAGGGCTTGGCCGCTAGGGTATGAAGATCCCCTCTAACCTTCTCATTAGTTATATCTGATGGAACCACGAGAACTTCATTTTCTTTATTAACTATCGGAACTTTTTCACTATAAGGGACTTGATTACCTCGGGGAGGAACTCCGACATCCACAACTTCGTCGTCCACTCTTCTTTCGAGAGTGCTTCTCGTATTCATATCTTGTAAACACAAGAGAAGGGATTAAGGAAGAGACATTTATAGAACTCAACTCTATGGCATGACATCAAGAGTAATGAAGAAAGTGAAACATCTATCGTCCTATAGCCTCTCGCTCATAGACTTGGCGCGAATCACACTGATGGACAAGACTCTACTAAAAGTGGCCTCAAGAAACTTTTGTATTCTATGGAACATTTCATAACCTTATGCTCTCATAAAGAGTTTGTCACAACCCGAGAGCACACCCAAGTTGCACCATGGCATATTCGATTTCTTAGAGGTCTTATACAAGACCTTACATTCATTCATCGCATTGTCATATATTAGTGCAGAATTTAAAACCGTTTTAATAAAAATAATATGGTGTAGGAGCCAACACATTTCGAAAGATGTTTATAAGCTATGGAATACCAGTCTTATAGTGGCAAACTTAGACACAAACTTTACGAATATCAAACAAGGGATACGACCCTTACATTGAAAGAAATGTTCAATGTCTTATACAATTTTTGAAAAATAAAGGACACTAAAATAGAAGTCATGTCCTCTGAATATGAGGAGATACCGAAATCTTAAGAGCATAGCTAAATCCCAAACTTCAACAATAAGGATCACCTCACTTACCAATACTTACACTTTGTAGAAATAGAGGAAACTATCGAATTAGTACAATTAAGCACTAAGTATGATGACCATGCAATAAATCATGTAAAAAGGGACACTTTAGCTGAAATATGCTTTTCATGGTATTTTTGTAAAGCTTCACAATTCAAGTATAAAATACATCATACAAGTCAATTATCAACATACAAGATAACACTCCCATAATCTACAAGATATGGCTATATTTATTGAGCAACTCGTTTAACCATTTGGACCCTCTATCTAAGGTTATCCTAAGACCCACCTAAGTAAGAGGTGAAGAGACCTCCCATAAAACATCTTAAATACATACGTAAGTGTTCCTTAAGAATACCAAAGATAAGGATATTTCCTTTCCAACACAACCCAACAAGTCAACATTCATTACTACAGATACTTAAGGGGACATTCATGCATTTAAGAGAATTCACATAATGGTCTTGGAAGACATAGGGAGACCACTCTAGTACCTTCAAAGACTACTCGTTCCATGTGTAGATAGAATTCCATACTATTAAATGCACGTTGTAGAACCTCTACAATAGCTAAAGTGTATCCAACATGATGAGAATAGTCATAAACTGACATAGACAATATGAGTTAGGTATAGAATCTTGTGTCATAAGACCCCACGTCGTGGAAGGTATTTTACTTGACAAAGGTAGAAATAGGACACATCCAATGTAGGAAGATGATTTAGGTGATATTGAAAGTCTTATTTGTACTTTAGTATCACACACAAGTAGAGTTTCTACCTTTGTCATATCCACTCAATTCTTTGCCTTGGTTCTCATAGAGTAAGTTCATTCACATAAGTGTATTAGAGAATGTAACATCACTAATCGTGCCAACTCATAATACCTTTTCCAAGAAGGGCTCCACAAAGGTATACCAATCTAGGTGCATTAGGAGAGCTCATTCATAAAACGGGTACCATGCTAGGTCTATCCAATTCACTTCATGATAAACCTTCTTTTCATATGCAAGGTTTTCACCATAACATAGGGTTCTATACACATAATGAAGTGTAACAATCCTTAGGTCTATCGGTTCAAGACATACTCTAAAATATAATGTTTATCATGCATGTATCAAGTAGGGAAAACTAGGTCTACCTAATCAAGACACCATATCAACATGTAAAGACTAATCATAGTGTATCATCATCACATACCAACATTTGGAGGAACCTGCTTTCATTTAAAATACAAACATATTTTATACAAGTTCACCTTAACATTACATATCAACTTCACATTATGCCTATCTTCCATACAACAACATAACTAACATTTAATTCACCGCATAGTGCCATAAAGATCAAAATAATAAAAAGGACAAGAAGTCAGCCTCTCCACTAGAAGTTGATCTAAGCATACAAACACAATCCTACTATACTAAGCAATTGAATAAACCCACCATTCTCCAATATCACAATTCACCTTTATTCAACTTCAAATAATTCAAATATAATTGGAGAACTTACCCATCATAATGCCCATAATTCCAAGATCACCAACTCATCCTTAAATCCAAAATTCATCATATATAGAGATAGATAACAATAAGAATCAATATGATAAAGCAATCTAAATACTATGCCATCCATAGACAAACACAATTATCGAACCTACCTTACAATAAAAAATATAGGACTTAGAGTGATCATGGGTTCATTATGTTTTTCACTTTAAATCATCAATTAAACCCTTTTATACCCATAAAAATTCATCCAAAGCCATTTAATGCAAGAACCCATGAGTTTGCGGAAGAATTGGGGCTTTAATCATCTTTCAGAAACTCGAAAACTATTTGAGAATTGGCTCTAGGGTGAAATCTAACTCTAGATAAAGAGTCACCATATATCATTATTTATAATCCAACAAAATTATAGAAGAAATCAATGGAAATCTTCAATCCTATCTCCAATTTTACCTTATGCTTCCATGGAGTTTTTAGAGAACTTTTAGGAGGGAAGGATTTTGAGTTTTTGAGAATGAGTTTAATTCTAGGTTTTACTGTTTAAACCAAGTTAAAATAGCATTAATAAAAATGAAATAATTGTCCCTTTACTTAAATGGACAAGGATTGAATTTACCATACCACCCTTGTCTAGGTCGTGCCTTACACCTAGTTGCAGACACCAAACCACACACACCATTGACGGTCCGTCAATGCATTAACGCACCGTCCTAGCTACCAGTGGGTTGGTTCGTAGATTTTAAAATTTGGCAAAATCTCAATAATTCTATGTTTTGTCCTACGGAGGCTATTGAATGGTGCTCCTTGGTGGTTGTTGTCTTTTGGGTCGATTGCTTTGGTCCTCCTCAAGGACCAATAAGTTGGTCCTTTCGGAGTTGTACCAGAAGTTTCGACCCTTAACACGACCATTTATATCGTAGGGTCACCTCCAATAATTTTAGACTCCAAACAACACACCTAAACATGAACAACACACTAGAACACAATAGCACGCAAAAGACTAGTTTTCGAACGTCTTGGTCGTCCCATTACGTTTGACCATGAAGTCACTCATACCATCCCTTAGAATTCATTTCTCATTCTTTTAACAGTTTATTAACTCAAAAAACTCATGTGAAGCTCTAATGCATCCTATTTCATTTTCGGGGTCTTATATTATTGTTGCATTGTTGTTGGTTGTTATTTTGGGTTTGTTGTTCAAGTTGTTACCAGCATGGACGGTGTAGTACTGATGGCTTTATTTTTTGTTTAGTGGGGTCTAGCTTTTGTTTCTTCATTGGTGAGGAAGAAGATTAGCCTTGGGGTTTTGGGTTTGTTTTCGTTGGTGGCTCGGTGGGTAAAGGAGAAGCATTGGGGTTGTGTATGAGCAGTTGTGGTGTTAATTGATTTTTTCACCAGAAAAATAAAGGATGGGAAAATGTTCCAACAGTAGTGTATTCACATCACCAATACAATGATGGGGTGGTGGTGACTGGTCGAACATTCGCCAAAAAGAGACCATTTTTGCAAATTAAAAATCCTAACATCATCCCTAAAATATTTTCAACAACCCCATAACTTAACAACTAAGAAATAGGTTAAATAAAAAATCAAAATCGCTAACTTAATGACTGAGAAATAGGTTAAATAGAAAATAAAAATTCCCTATGATACAATACTACTATCTTAAAACCATAGGCCAAAACCACTAGCTAATAAAGTATATATTTACTACATCTTATTCATATTCTTATATATTTCTAAACTATGCATAATATAGAAATAAATATTAACAAATGTAACAAAGAAACTAATATAAAAATTGTAATAAATGTAACTAGTGACATGTAAAGATTGCAATTTAAAAAAACTAATGATTTAATCAAAATAAATAAATATTTAAACGTATTCAATCGTCTATGATAAAAAATAATGTAAAAAATTAACTGATAAAAATCCTAAATTTTGACATTTAAGGATAGTTATCGATAAACTTATTTACAAAAATATTTATATTTTATACTAGTAAATAAATAAAACTTAAAAGGTTACGAAATTTTAAATTGTAAGCCCAAAATTGGGTATCAACAGTTATTCCTTTGTTGGATATGATTGATGAAATAAATCATGGACAATTAACATTGACAAACTCAATTTTTTTTATCACAGGACCTATACATATAAAAGTGTTGTTGGAATGCGGTGGAAGTCGATTAAAGTCGTGTTGCATCCTTGTTGACGTAGTCCACACCAATGGCATAATTGAGACTGCATCCATCCTCTTGAATGTTCTGGAAGAGATAAAGACAAAACTCATTCGTAGAGACAAAATTAAAAAGAAAAAAAATGTAGTATCTCTTTATGACACGACGAATGATGATGATTCATCGGTAGGATATATATGTATGTCCGTTGGTAGGACGAATGAAGATGATACAACAAAAGGATTTAAATTTATGTCCATCTGCAGGAAGAATGATAATGATTCATAGGCACAACGTGAATGTGTTCCCATCGGTAGGATGAATGAAAATGATCAATTGGAAGGATTTGAATGTATGTCCATCGGAGGATATGATGATGATCCATCAATAGGATCTACATATATGTCTATTGATAGGAGGAATGTAAATGATCCATCGGTAGGATATAAATGTGTGTCCATCGGTATGACGAATAAATGATCCATCGATAGGATATGAATATGTGTTCATCGGTAGGACAAATGAAAACGATTCATCGGTATGATATAAATGTATGTTCATAGGTAGGATATGAATGTTTGTCCATCGGTAGGACGAATAAATATCATTCAACGAAAATCTCCTCCTACTGGAACACGGAATAGATAGAATGCACATATTTCACCTCCAAATAGGTGCACTTAAATGCAAATATCATTAAACCCATGTCTTATCTTATATGCACGGGGAATGGATATGCTCCACATCCTTCACCTCCAAATATGTGACTTAAATGCAAATATCTTTTAATGCAAATTTCTTCTAACTTAAACGAAGAATAGATAGGGCGCACATCTTTCGCCTCCAAATAGATGCGACGTAAATCGAAATATTTTTAAAAGCAATTTTCCTCCGACTTGAATGCAGAATAGATAGGGTTCACATCTTTCAGCTCCGAATAGATGTGACTTAAATTTAAAAATCTTTTAAGTCAAGTTTCCTCCAACTTGAACGTGGAATTGATAGGGTGCACATCCTTCACCTCCGACTAGATGCTTCTTAAATTCAAATATCTTTCGATACAAGTTTCCTTTGACTTGAACGTGGAATAGAAAGGTTGCACATCCTTTACCTCCTTATTGATACAACTTAAATGTAAAAGTCTTTCAATGCAAGATTCCTCTGACTTGAACATATTATAGATAAGGTACACATCCTTCACCCCCGAGTTCATATGACGTAAAATGCAATGTCCTTCTGAGCGAATGAAAATGAAATTGTCCTCTTGGAAAATTAAAAATGCAATGTACCTCTTAGGAAATGAAAATGCATTAAGAATATAAATAATGGATGATAAAAGATTTTTGGATGGATCAATGATTGTAAAACTCTAATGAGGTGAATGATTCAATGATTTTCCACCATAACGAGGTAGATGACTCGATGATTGTCCACTGTAATGAGGTGGATAGCTTGATGATTTTCTAACTTTAAAAAGGTGGATAACTTGATGACTGTCCAACTCTAACGAGATGGATGGATCAAGGATTGTGCAATTTTAATGAGCTGGATGGACCGTTGATTTTCCACCGCAAAAAGGTTGGTGTTAAACAACCTATAAAATGTGTCAGTGACGCTAGAGCCTAACGAGTTTAGTTTTCAGATTGATTTGAGGTTTTGTGTTGTTGTTTGATGTCCCGAGCTTAGGCTGAGGGGTTTAGGGGTTAGACGTCAAGGTAAGTCCCCCCAAAGACAAAAAAAGGTCTTTGAGGGGGACCCTAAAGCCTAAACCTCAAGACCTCAAGGAAAGCGAAAACTTCCCAAAATGTGATGACCTACGCCACGTAGATCTATCCACACCACGTGGATGGCATCCGTAGGTCAAGGAAACTTCTTCTAACCCTCATAACCATACCACAGACAAGCAGGATGAGGTGTCACCCCACATATGGTCCGTAGGTAAGGGGTGACAGGTCACCCTTGTGATTTGTCTAAGTTCCGGCCTTATTGAGGGTAAGTTGGTAAATTGCTTTTTAAGCTTGTTGAGTTAAAGGACAATTATTATTGGTTTATTAATGTATTTTAAGGTTTCTTAAAGTATTAACACCTTTTTCAAGTCATTTATTAAAAACACAAATTACAAACCACATCTCTTTTTCAAAAGTTCTCTCTAGAAACCTGCATTAGAGGTGAAGGACTAAAGCCTTAAAGCTGAACACCTCACCATTTTAACTCAAGTTTTGTGGAATTATTCCCTAAAAGGTATGGTATTTTTCATCCTTCACTTAATTTATTCCAAGGATCCAATTTCAAACATAATTTCATGTTTCCAAAGTTCCCCAAAAACTCTAGTTTTCAATTTATGAATGGGTTCAAGTCCAAAACTTTTTTAAAGGATTTTCTATGATGAATTATGAATAGAATGTCGAATTAATAATGAATTAATATTATTTACCCAAAGAACCTATGTTTTACCCTAAATGTAAAAGGTGAATGAATATGATTATGTTTTGATTGATCATGAAGTATATTGAACTGCTTACGGCTTATTTTGATCTAGTTGATCGAATCATGTCACAATTGATGCCTAATTAAAGTATTCTAGAATTTGTTTATAACCTGTGATCATGGCCTTGAAAGGCAAAGTATAAAAGTTTTATGTATGATTATGATGACAAGTATATTCATGTGAGTTCAATGAAAGTATGATAATCATGCTTAGAATGTAATAGTGTTGTGATTGTAGGTTTATTCTCAATTATTACTCATGAATGATGATGATAGAATGCGAAGGGTTTTCTTCAATGTTTTATACACTTTGATTTTGTAGGCTTATAGATCCTTTTCTTGTATAAATAAAGTAATGTGACTGAATATATCTTTGAATTGGTAATTCACCCTATTCTTGTATGAATGAAAGTAATGTTGATTAATGTACCTTGAATTCGTAGGCGTAGGCATCTATTTCTTGAATGAATAAATGTGTTTATGATTTAAGTACCTTGAATTGGTGGTCTAAGGCATCCTTTTCTTGTGTTGCTAATGTATGTGAATTGATTAATATGAATCAATAGTCCTATGGAAATCCTTCCATAAATGAATTAATGCAATGACGACTCTTGAATCAATAGACTTAAGGCATTCCTTTCATAATGAGTCAATGACTAATGTACCATGAATCGATAGGATTTTGGCATTTCTTTCATGTTTATAATGATGTGAAGATGATCCATGAATTGATAGTCTTATGGTGTTCCTTTCATAAGGATTCATGACCTATCCTTAAAGTGACCCATTAATTGATAGGCATATAGCATTATTTTCATGTGTAATGGTTTACGTTGAGAAGATGGGCTTATGGCATTCCTCTCAAGTACAATAATGTCTGAAATACTCTATGGTAATCTAGGATAGCACTAAGTGGATATGGAAACATGGAAACTCTCTCAGGGTTATGAATCTACCTTCGGAAAGTAGACCACCTCTTAACGGTGTGGGGGCATCATGCCACTGGATTTTATGATTCAGCTCTCATGGTCTATGTCAGTCAAACGCTTATACCCATCATATGAGATATGCATTATGATTTCTTGAGAAGTTTTATGAAGTGTGGGAGGTAGTATAAGATGTAATCCTTGTATTGGATGAGTAGGCTTTGAGAGGGCTATAGTGTGTTCTCTAAGTCCTAATGGCCTATGAATGACTATTCATACATTGCATGTTATATAGCGTGAGGCTACTTGAGGTTAAGGTTTAATGCAATGAAATGATTTGTATGTTGAATATGTTGTACCTTAAGCCTCTTAAAATTATGTTCATTATATTTTCTCAAGTTGGCATGTGCATGATTTTCAAGCCAAATGTTTGTTTAAGCATGATTTTTGTATGGCTATCGTACATAGTACTTTATGTGCTAAGCAATATATCTATATTTTTCTACAAAGTGTAGGTAGGTCAAGTGATTGACTTCTTCCTATTTCCAGCTTGGATAGAGATCCTTCCAAAATAGTGGTATGTCCTCATGAATTCGAGGAAAAGTACTTACATGTTTTCATGTGTTTTATTGTTATATGTTATTTCTAGATTGTTGTCAAAACTTTGATTCTAAAGGGTCGTGACCCTATTTTCGTTTCAAAGGCTTATATAGATGGACATGTGAGATTATATACTTCTTCTGTGTTTTAATTGATCTTTTTCGTTTGTATGAATTTGAATAAATGTTTTAATTCTGCACGATTCGATTATCATATGTTATGAATGTTATAAGGCTTGTATAGGGCCCTTTAGAGTCTTGTACATCGTATCACGTCCATCATGTAGGATCGAGTCATGATAGGATGGTTCGATGATTGTCTTGAAAGTGTCAATTCATCAATGCTTTCACCTGTTTCTGTACTTGAAAAGGAAAAATTAGTAGACACAATGTCGAATTAATTACACACTTAGTAACAAACCTTGAGAATAGATTCTTTAAAAGAGAATCTATACAACATGCCTGATCATTTTGACACATGTGAGCAACCAACATTTACTCTTGACCATTTTGTGTTTATTGAGACTCGTTCCTAGTGGGGATTTGTATGAAGCGTTGCTCGATCGCCATGGTAATGCTGGTAATTTGCAAGTTGACTTTGAACTTCAAGAGATGATTGATAATTTGAAGTTGACTATCAATCTTTAAATAGTATTTGTTTGATTTTTGAGGTCTTCCTTAAAAATTTTGTCCCACTAATAACTTTTGCCAAATCTCAAAAGGATCTCCAATATTAACATGCTAGATATTGCACCTGTGTTGTGAATTTTTAAGATATTCTCGAAAATTCTATTCCAATTTTATTATAAAGATAAAATAACATCATATTGGGTATATTATCGAGCCTGCATGGCACCTGAAAGTCATGTTGAGTCAAGAATCAGGTCAAATATAGTTCCAATCTTGGAGATAATGAATACTGCAAAAACTTTAAGACAAGATCATCAGTAGAAAAGGTACAATATGAATGATAAATAAGAAAATGATATTCCTTGTGATATTCAAAGACTTGAGACCAAAAAAATGTGTCACATTTTTGGGACGGACAACTAGTGAAGTAAAGCAGGCGTCTCACATTTACAAGGTTAGCCTAATGTCGCGTCTTACACTGGACAACACAAATACAAAAATGCAAATTTTTTATGGAAAGAATCATTATAAATTATTTGGAAAATATTAAGGAGTGGGTGCTTGCTCACCTTTGTTTTTTCCTTTTTCAAGAATAAAGATTGTGAAGAGAGTTAGGTCTTGACTACAATTTGTACCATGAGTAAGGAACGCACGTAAATCTCTTTTTTTATTTTTCTACTTAATAATTAAT
Organism: Solanum pennellii; assembly: GCF_001406875.1. Taxonomy (NCBI): domain Eukaryota; kingdom Viridiplantae; phylum Streptophyta; class Magnoliopsida; order Solanales; family Solanaceae; genus Solanum; species Solanum pennellii. Next base: position 36,670,276 of record NC_028644.1, read on the forward strand.
TCAAGATAAATACCACAACTTCAAGTGTTACTTCAAACATACTTAAGGCTCAACGATATTTGTTCATCTTGCTTCAAACAAAGGTTTTGAATCGTATCAATCCTCATGTTTCAAGTTCCCTTACAAATAAATTTGTCATAATTCACACGTATTTGAAGATTTTTATTTTAGGACATTTTTAAAAATTGCACTCACACTCACAAGAATGTTCAATACATGCAACGGTAATATCATATGATTGGCTCTTATGTAAATCTCTACTGATGTGAAAACATTTTTAATAAGATCATGCAGGATTTTTCATTGGCTTGTAATTTAGGCTTAAGGACGGGTACGATATATATATATTTTGGATAAGAGTAACATAATTCCTTCTTGAGCATGATAGTGAATTTGTGATTTTTATGATTGATACACCTTTGGCATCTTATCCTCTTCATTGTCCCCACCCCCCCTTTTTAATTCTTTTGAGTCCTTATTCCTTGAAGTTTTTTCTCCTTTTGACCCCATTCTTTTAAGGTTTCCTCCTTTGACGGAGTATTTTCCTTCTCGTCTTTCATTGACCTTGTAGAAGTGTTTTTATCTTTCTTTATTTCTTTACACCTTTCTTTTTTTCCCCTCTTTTTTAGAAGTCCTTGTTTTTTTTGCTTCCTTAACTTTGGTAGACTTTGTATCTTTTGCCTTTGGCAACATCAAACATGGATCTTATCTTATAATTTGCACTCTCTTGGTGAACTAAAGAAGGTTGGCCTACAAGAAGTTTTGACCAAGAGAGGGATAGTGCATGTAAGCACTCAAAAGGAAAAATGGCTGAGATGTGGTCGTTCCAAAAAAGGTTTCAGGCTCGAAGTAGGGACGACTAGGAATTAATGTCATTTGGTAGGCTGTGAAAGGCACAATTGGGTCAAAGAAGGCCTACAATCCTTTCCAAACCAAATATTTTCGCCTCGAAGAATATTCGCGCCATGTTCAAGATTAACAGTTAAATGCAACATAATTTTGATCTAAAATCTCACCTCACAATGAACATGAAACCATGACGTTGGTTTTATTCTTAATTCGAATGCATGCATAACAATTTTCAAACATCACAAAAGTAGAAATGAGAGGTACCAAAATAATATATGGTTTCCCACAAAATCAGTTCTCTCCATAATACAAAATAAGTCGCTTTCTCCTAACTACATTGGTCCTATTTGAGCGTAAGACATGAGTCTTATAATATGTATATTTTTTTTTTTGAAAGAATGAATACCAAACCTGAGCACGGCTGCCTACGTATCCAATCGAGATGAGAATTAGGTGTCCCTAGTTTATGAAAGATATACTCTTGAAAATTGTCAGAAACTATGTTTCTTTTGACTTTTGGAACAAATAATATCGAATCCAAAACAGTTGCCTAGGTATCTCACAAAAATTTGAATCAGGATCGCGTAGTTCGTTTAGATATTTTATGAAGTATTCACAAATTAGCTTAATCTTTTTTTTTAATTTAAAAAAATGAATACCAAACCCAAGAAGGGTTGTGTACGTATCTAGCTGACATAAGAATCAGGTTTGCATAGTTCGTGTAAATATTCCTTTGAAAATATTCACAAATATTTTTTTTTTAATTTTAGAAAAGAAATAATATCGAACCCTTGAAGAGTTTCTTACGTATCGTATTGATATGAATATCAAGTATGCGTAATTTATACATATACGATTTTTAAAATATGCGCACAATATTATTATTTTTTTACTCATGAAAAAATGAATACTGAACCCAAGAAGGTTTCCCTACGTATCTCGAGATGAGAATCAAGAACGTGTAGTTCATACAAATATGATATAAAATACTTTTAAAATGTCCCTACAAATATGTCATAAAATATTTTTATAATTTGAACAAACTTAGAGCAATCCTGGTATCCTCTTAACTGTAAACCTTTGTAGTATATGTTGAATGTGGTCTCTTAATTTTTACAATAACCATTGTTGTTGTATTGTTTTTTGGATGTCTCTTAAAAGTATGTATACTCCTAACTATTCCCAACTAGGTCATACTCAAAGACTCCCCTAATCATATGGATATTAATGTCTTGTGAAATAAAAAGACTAAAATTTTGCGAGTTGCCCGTCCATTGTCGCTACGGACGAGCTATATAACCTTCAAGCTTTCAAAATATCACTCGAAAGATAAAAGTGACTTGAGAGTGAGTTAATATTTGTGCCTATGAAACTCTTGAAATTTTTTGAAAAAAGAATAGACTAGCATACAATATATTAACATGTAACAGATATATTACATAACCTACAAACAAAGAATTCATATGTTATGCGAATAAGCATTAAGTGTTGATCCATCTAAGGAAAATATTCTAAATTCAAGGTTTTGGCTTCTCTCTACACTAGTTGACTAAGAGTGGGATTCGATAATATTGCTTAACCATGTTGGACACACTACAGAGTGAAATATAATAAACGACGTTGGATATAACCACAAGCCTATTCGTTTATCACTTCAAAAGAATTCAAAAGATCTTTTCTAAAGATGTTTATGTCCTTGTTCATTTTCATGGGGAGTTCCATTGAGTCTTGGCAGTTGTTGCATTGAAGGAACAATGCATAAAAGTGTATGATTTTATGTCCTCATCTAGGACTAACAAAAATTTGTGCTTCGAGATTCAAAAGTTGTCAAAATGTTTCCAAAGTACCTTGAAATCAGCAGATTTTTTGAGCAAAAAGAGCGAACTAACAGGTCAATTCTTGAATCTTACCAAGGAAAGAACAAATCTCATCCATTCGATCTCAAACAAGTTACTGGTATTTCCTATCAAAGAAGCATTTGTCTGTAAGTATCACATTACTTTGTGTCTACGACTATCAAAATGTAATGTTATTAGATTTTCCAATTGATGATATACCATGAAGAGATAATGGACTTTTTGTTGCTACATATGTTGAGATTTTGAGTGATGGAATACAGACACCATCTTGTGGAATTAGCTCTGAAACCCTTTGCATGATATATGATTCAAACTTTTGGAATTATGTGATTTTAAAATCTCGAAATTGCTATGTTAGTAACAAAGAAGACCCACAGAGACCAAGACCTAAAAAAACAAAGTTCTATGAAAATTTTTCGGTTACCACAATTTATTAATTGATGGTTGTGTATACTATTGTGAATTACCTTTTTGTTGATAAATTGTATAAAAATTTGGTGAAGTGTGAATTTTGGCTGATATTATTAATAAATGATTCTTGTTATTATTATTTTAATTATGTTAAAAAATGTATATTATGATGGAAGGAAGAAATATCGTGTATGTGGCAACATATGTAACTTCTATTGTAAAAAACACCATAGATTTATCTGCATGTGCAGCAACATAAAAGCTACAAGTGGTAACACATGTCACAGAAAGAAGACACATGTCAGAGAATGGAGATAAATGGCAACATTATATTGTAATATAGATCACAGGAAAGAAATATGTGCCCCAACAAAATGTATATATGTGGCAACATATGTCACACTTTGAATTGTCAAAGTAAAAAAAAATAACAAGGTTAAAAACAATCGTCCCTTCATTTTTCCCTCTCTCCTCTCCTCTATAGAAGGATGTTTTGTACTCCAAATTTGACTTATTTTTACTAATTTCTGTTTTTTTTTCTGTTCATTTATTTTTCTCGTTCCATTCAAGGTTATTGTTGCGATATTTTCTAAAACATTAATGGCAATCTGTTATGATCCTCTTCTACAACAAGACATTGTTTCCATCATCATTTCTAATGTATCGTTGATATCTTCTCAGGTAAAATTTAATTAGAGTTTGAAATAATTATTGATATTAAATCAGGACGCCTATTGTGGTTTTTTTACTTTTTTGTTGGGTGGTTATTCCTTTTGAAATAATATTTGACTTCAGAAAGCTTAATTTGTAGTCTGTTGGTTAGGATTTAGGGAAGGTTTTGTGGTTTGTTAGTTGGTTCATATGTGGTATTGAATCATATTTGTTGTTTGTGTTGTTGTGTATTGTATTTTGTGATGTCTTGTATTATTGTGTTGTTATTTTGTAACGAAATATTTAATTTTGGCAAAAGACTAAAATATGCCATTGAACTTTCAGAAAATACTAATTTATGCAATCTGTTAAAAGTTTGGTACATTTATGCCATTACCGTTAAAGAAAATTTTCATTCATGCCATTAATTTTTAACGGTGATTTTGCAAAACCATTATTGACACGTGGCCAATTATGATTAGGCCAGGTCTTCAAAAAAATAATAATTTAATTTTTATTTTTTACTAAATAAATTGATGACGTGTCTAGTGATTATTCAGCCATGTCATCAATTTATTTAATTAAAAAATCAAAAAGAAATTATTCAATTATTTTAGAATTATGATTTTTTTCAATTTAAAAATTTGATGATCTGGCCGAATTATAATTGTCCACGTGTCAAAAATATTTTTGCAAAACCATTAGTAAAAAATAATAGCATGAATGTGTCTTTTCTTTAACGCTAGTGACATAAATGAGCCAAATTTTAAGTGATGGCATAAATGAGCTTTTTTCTGAAAGTTTGATGGCATATTTGACCCTTTTCCCTTTAATTTTTGTGGTTGCAGATAAAATATAATGGCTCCTTCAAAAGAAAAATTAATCTAACTAACACAAAGTTCAAGAAGAAGCCTAGAATTGAAACTGCTAGGAAGAAGTATGAAAATACCACTCTTTTAGATGAACTTGCATCTGAAATAGAACCAGAATTTTCTCATAAAGAATATGAAGAATGAGAAAATAAAATAAGTGAAGTTGAGGAAGAAGAGGGAAAAAAAGATGTCCTAGAAGATAGAAGACAATAAAAAGAAGTTCAGGACGAAGAAGGAAAAAAATAAAGTAGTTGAGTGTACCCAATTTTGACGGACTTTAACCCTTTTGGCGAATGCTATTCGGTTAAATACGTATTTTTAATACTTATGTCGAGTCTAACTTTTTTATTTAGTTTTTTCTAAAATTATATACTATTCAAGTATTTCTATATTAGTAAATTATTATAGTTAAACTCGAAATAATTATTTTACTCAAATCTTTTACAATTTAAGTGGTTTATATGATATTGAAATATTTAATAAATGTAGTATTTAATTGGATTGAATTTCCTAAATCTTCCTCAAAATTATTTAAATTATAGCCTAATCTATTCAAAGATATTCCAATTCTAGCCTGCCTTAGTTAAATTCATTAAAATTGTAGTCATTATTAATTGTGGCCCATTTTTATTTCAATTTCAATATGCAAGTTTAGTCATTCCAATCCAATTCTTACACTCATTATTTTAATATTTTTCGTACGTTGCTATGATCACACCTAAAAACTAATCCTAGTTGTCAAAGTGATCTTATCCAACGGTCCAGATTCACATATACCCTCCTTTTCCCTTTAAACCTAAAAGGTGAATCTACCCTCCTCTTCCCTTTAAACCTAAAAGACCGGAATTCTCCTTTGAGAGAAATCCTCTCTCCTCTGCCCTGTCTCCTCCGCCTCTTCCTCTTCTTCGAGAAGAGGTTGATGACAACATCAGCAGCAGCTAGCAAAGGCGGCGCAAGACCCAAACAAGTAGCTCCAACGTGGACAGCAGCACCAACAACTAGCATCAACCTCAGATCCCTCGACCACTCTCTTTTCCGGCAACAACCACATCCAATAAACAAGCAACTCGACGACTAGGCGGTCTCCATCCATGAACAGGAGTAGATGTAGGATGGCGCCACCAATCATTTCCTGTCCAGCGATAAGGAATAACATAGCAATGACCGGAGGCTGCCTCGGCTACTAGTTCAAGCAATATTTGATAACAAAACCAACAAGTTATGATCAGGAAAATAAAGCACAATAATTCCGCCGAAGTTAAAGTTCTAGACGAATCATTTTAGATCCATACAGGTTTATTCTCTTGTTCGGTTTATCATTTCAATTCTCAGTGGATTAGTGAACTAATGATATACTATTGCTTTCTTGTACTTTCTTAGATTCGTTGACTGCTACAAAATGTTATTTAAGCATGTTTTCTGTGTGATTTGTTAAATTTTTTAGGTTTGTTCGTGTCTGGATGCTAGTATGCATATATTACTGAAGTTGTAAATCATTCTAAAATAATATTTGGATTTTCTACTTAACAAAATATTTATTTTCTTCCAGCAAAGAGTTCCATGTTAAGCTCCTCTTATATACTTGCTTATTGTCTAAATTGATGTCGTGGTTCTCATCGATTTGATAGAGAAAATGCGAGAAAAATTGGTAAATCGGGTTGATCATTTTGCTATATATAAATGTTTGAATTGTGTTAAAATTATTTATTCCCTTTAGATATTTATCTCGGTCTGCTTAATTTTATATATTAGTGGCTGCTATTAATTGATCTCATACCATAATTGGAATTTTACACCGGTTCGTATGACTTATTTATGTTTGGAAGATTATACGACTGATTTCGTGATCTCTTAGTTAGGAAAATAATAATATATTTATTCCTTTAATTTATTCCTTTCCTTTAAAGTTTCGCCCTCCTCCTAGTAAATACGGAAAAGATTCTCCTATTTTTTAAGAAAATCTTTTAATTCTTTATAAATTTTCTTTAATTATTCTCCATTTAGCATGATCCCTCCGTATCAATATGAAATAGTACTCACGGTTCAACACTCTCATGCTTCTACACTTCCATACACTTTTAGACACTCTTAATATTGTCGCATTCGGACGCTTACACACTACACTCATTCACACATTTAAACACCAATTACACACTCCTAGACTTAGAAACTACTCATACTCTCATGCTTAAGCAATTATTAGAATTATATCTATTATAAAATATATAAATCCCAATGAAAATTCTATGAATCACTTTTCCACTTTATTTTGTTGTGTTCCGGTTGATCTGGAATAGAGCTTATCTTAATTACTAATTAATAAATATGCATAATCGGTTAGCTCTCTTTTTCCCATTAGTTTAAATTTCATTTGCATCATCTATTATTGATATTGTAAGTTTTAAATGAAGGAAGAGCTCTGGTCCGTTCTCTTCTCCCTTTATATGTTTATGATTGTATATGTGCAATATATTTGCTTGAGGTAATGTGTATATCTTATTATTCTTGGGTTATATTACTTGGGTTCCATTTTTCTTTCTTTAATTGGGTTTCAATCTAAAGGGTTCAAGACATGAAGATTTTTTATTGTATCATAGAAACTAATTCTTTCTAGTAGTTCATTTTTTATTGTATTATGTTGTTACACCTCGGATATCCAATGACATAAGCTAGAGCTTTGAATGAAGTTTAATGTCTTAAAAAAGGTCAAAATGATGTTTGAAGACCTAGCCTAACTTAACTAACTTGGGTTGAAAGTAGTAGAGTCTAGACGTCAAGAAACGACCATGACGTCCCGAAAATAGTGAAACTGAACAAGTAGGTGTTCCATTGTCTTGTGAAGGCTTGGGAATGTTGTATGATGGTTGAATCTTCTATAAATACTTTAAATAGGTAAAACACTATGTTTGGGTCAAAATGTTCGGGTAGGACTCCCCAAGGACCATCTTAAGGATCCTCGAGGAGGACCTAAACATTGGAGCAAAAAACTGCAATTAGCAGCAGCCATCCACAAGATCCTTGAAGGGATATCAATGGATTTACGGGGCATGGATTGGCTTCGTTAGTTGAGCTTAGTCTTATCACCAAAACCTTTCCAAGACCCCTCTCTGAAACAAATGAGGCCATGTAGGACGGTCCATCGACCGTTTGACGGTCCATAGATATGTCTCGTGAGTTGATACTTTGTCTCCTCACCACGACCCTCAAAAGGCAGCATCGGTACCAATCCACTAGTGACCTGTACGGTCCGTGAATTAGTTTACACCCCATCAACAGGGACTCGTCAATGGCTCGAAGACACACTGCCTCCACACGACTTCAGTGGGGGTAGATGGGTACTTAGATAATTAATTTATTAACACTTAAAATGGTTATAATTAGTAAGTTTAGGTATAATAAAGTATTTCAAGTAATAAAACAAGTCTTCCACCATATAACTCTAAAGACCCAATAGCTCCCACCTCTCTATAGATTCTCTCACTAACAAGGGACTCCATTGAAGAAGGTCAAAGCTTAAAGTATGGCTCAAGAAAAAGACTATCCTACGTCAGTCCTTAAGGATAATCAATGTATGAGAACTCTTCACTCTTGGGAATCCTTCCCCAAGAGGTTCCTTCAAAATTGATTTCAATGTTCTTTCAAATTGCTAGATTTCACTCGATTTCGTGGGTCACCGTTAAGAGTGACTTATTTGGTCTAGAATTGATTAATAATGATTGAATATGAATTTTTATGAGTGAATTGATGTATGGTAGGTTTTTGAGCTAATTCTCTAACGACCCATGAATGTCCTTCTTCTCTTAACTTTAACTCTTGAATTATGCCGAATAATGATTAGAGGTGATACATCTGAGTATTTTCTTATATAATTGACTATTTCATTATGATGATAAACTATTTGATGGATGAACATCATGCATTGGGGATAAAGTCTTGAAAAGTGATCTCGAAGGCCATGGGTAAGACCTTCAAGGTTAAGGACATGACATTGTAGTATGGTTGGTTTATCTTTGGTAATGTTGATTACTTGAAGTATGAACGTATATGAATGTGATGATTGTGAGATTATGTTACGTTTGCTATTATGAGGATGTTGAAGGCAATTCCTATGTACATCTTATGACTATGTTATGAAGTATGATTCCCACATGATGTTGGGTTTGTGATGAAAGGACTTTCTCATCCTAGAACCTATGAGCTATTTACATGTTATATAAGGGTTTAAAATCCTAAGACCTACATTATAAATTGATATCTAAGAAAGACCTAAAGACAATTTTGAAAAGGTAATTTAGCTTAGCATCATGTGAATTGACATTGAGAGGTGTTCATTTACAAAAAAAAAAAGGAGGTTTACACTATGTTCTCTAATGAGGTTGAAATTACAATGTTACTTAGCATTAAATGGGTTTTTAGCAAGAACCTCCTAGTTGCTTAAATATGTGCCCTCATAGGAATCTTAGCTAGTGGATCCACCTAGATGCTATACGAATGTTTATGTCTTAACTTGGCAAGTAGGAAATCCACCTTTAAGTGTGAGGGGATGACAACAGATTCCATGTAGCTCACATGGTCTGTTTTGGTTATGGTGAATTATCCCGAAGATTAAAATGAATGAATGAAAGTAAGAAGATGAACACTAACTAGGAGTACTTAAGAGGTGTTACTTAGTGTAGGTAAGGGTATGAAACTTTACTTATATATTGCACAAGTGAATATTGAGGGGAGTTCCAGGGTGGGCTCTTTATGTATATATGCTATGAATGAAATGTATGATGTTTGTATCATATGATATGTATGATATTGGTTTCACTTGATGTACATGATGTTTGTCTCACTTGGTATGCATTTTTTTGGCTATACTTGTTATGATGATGTATGAGGTAAATGACAATGCTTGTGATTTTTTTAATGTTTTTCTTGATGTGTGTGAGGTTATGGGGATTCACATACACATTGCACTAGTAGACTTGATTTTGGGGTTATGAGTAAGTTCTTGTGATGAATTGATGAAATGAACTCCAAATATAAAATGTTTACTATGACTTTATTATGATGTTTCTTTTGAAAATGGATATGTGTTGTTGTTGTGGTATGGACTTGTATATTGTTCTTGGAATATGCATAAAGGATTCTGAAGTGAATATAGCTTGCTTAGAACCAAATGTCCCTTTGTGCATGTTTTAAAATGTTTTATTTGAATATGTTTCCATACTTAGTACATGTGGTTTGTACCAACCCATATCTCTTCTATTTTCTATACAAATTTAGGTTTGGGCCATAGAGGTCATTGAAGTCCATTTCATCAAACAGCTTGGATTGTTTTCCAAAGTTGGTGATTCCTCAAGTCCGAGGAAAAAACCGTATGAATCTAGATTTAGTTGATTCGCTTCCATTAAAAATCATTATTCCACTTCTCCTATTTCAAGGACTATGTTGTATTTGTTTTATGAAACTTGTAACGATGTAAGGGCTAAGTACTAATTTTCATATTCTTATGTTTAGATGGAAATGTGAGACAAGTTAGTTTCTATTTTTGATATATGAAGCGAAGTTGAACTTCAAATGAAAAGTTTTAAAGTATCCCTTTTTATTCTATCTACTATGCAATGATGAATTCTAAGGGATTGTCTATGACCTCTTCGTCCCCAAGTTCATCATTGCATATTAGATAGAATAAAATCATAAAACTTAAAAAAAATATTTTAAGTTCAACTTCACTTCATATATCAAAATAGAATCTGTACTTGTCTCACATTGCCATCTAGACATTAGAGTATGAAAATTGGGATTTAGTGTTACATAAATAAAAAGTATTATAATATAAATTACAACATAGTCTTTGAATAAGCAAAGTGAAGCTAGAATTAGAATCAAGAATCTCCATTCTTTGACTTTAGGACTCACAAACTTTGGAATAGCATTCCAAGCTTCTTCAAGAAAAGACAAGAATCATCTCAATTGTCCGAACCAATGCTTTTTGGAGAAAATAGAAGAGATATAGGTTAGTACAAACCACATGTACTATGTATGGAAACATATGCAAGTAAAATATTTGAAAACATGAACAAAAAGGACATTTTATTTATAAGCATGCTATAATCAATTTGAGATCCTTTATGCACATTCCAAGAACAATATACAACTTCATATCACAAAGATAAGACATTAATATTTCAAGAGTAACATCATAATAGAACCATACTCAACATTTCATCAATACATCACAAGACCCTACTCATAAACCCAATCAATGTCTACTAGTGAAATGTGTATGTGAAGCCTCATCACCACATACAAACCAAATAAACCAACAAAGAGATCACAAGCATTCCTTTTACCTTATGCATCATCATAACAAGTGTAGTCAATATCATACATACCAATTTAAACCAACATCATGTATATCAAGTGAAACCAACATCATACATATCAAGTGAAAACAACATCATGAATTTCATAACATATATACATAAAGAACCCACCATAGAATTCCCCTCAAGGTCCACTTGTGCAATGTATAGGTAAAGTCTCATACCCTTACTCATACTAAGTAACACCACTTAAGTTGTCCTAGAACTTTCTCATATTCTTACTTTTATTCTATCATTTTTAACATTTGGGAAACTTTTCCATAACCGACATAGAGAAAGTGAACTACATGGAATCCGGTGTCATCCCATCACACCGAAAGGAAGGTTTCCTACTTGCCAAGGTAAGACATAAACATTCATATAACATATTTTTTGATCCACAATCTATGGTTTCATATGGGGGCACATAGTTTAGGAACTATAAGGGTTTTATTAGAAACTATTCTTATGCTAATTATCATTGTAGTTTCCACCTCATTAAAACATCGAGTGAATCTTTCCCCCTTTGGGAAAGAACACATCTCATTGTGAGATTCACTCGGTGCTAAGCTAAATTTCATTTTTGAAGTGTCTTAAGTCTTCCTTAGTGTTAATTCATAACATAGGTCATAGGTGTTTAACCCCTCATATAACATGTTCATACCTAATAGGTTCTAAGATGGGAAAACCCTTTCATTACACACCCAACATCACGTGAGAACAATAGTTTATAACATAGTCATTAGATGTTCATGAGTATTACCTTCAATTCCACATAGTAACACACCTATCATCATCTCACAATATTCACATTCATAGCATGTAAATACATTCATAACTTTATCATTCATACTTCAAGTAAACAACATTACCAATGATAGACCAACAATACTATAATAACATATTCATGACCTTGAAGGTCTTACCAATGGCCTCCAAATTTCCCTTTCAAGACTCATACCAAACCTTTGATATTTATCCATCAAACTAATTATCATCATAATAGAATAGTCTGTTACACAGGAACATACTCAATTATGTCACCTCTAATCATTAATCATCATAATTCAAGAGTTAGGGTTAAGAAAAGAGGCATGGGTCTTAAGGAATTAGGTGAAAACCTAAACAATACATCATGTAAGGTAATTAGCGATGAAATTACACAATTACCACCAATATGGAGAATTGATATATTAATTATGTTCAACCAATTCACCATATAAAATCCATGTTTTATGAAATTGGGGAAGAACATGGGTACAAGGGAATTTCAAGTGAACAACAACAATTACCCATGATTTTACACCTAAACAAACCTAAGTAATCATAATTGATCCATAATTTTTGTTTTACGAGATTTTGAAAACATCTTTTAAAAGACCTTTTCGGGAAAGGAATCCCAAGCATGAAAGACCCATACCTTACTAATGACATAGACACAAATGAGTTCAAACCTTTAGAATCGATCCTCTTCATAGATCCCATACGTTCTTCAATGGAGGGTTGAGGAGACAAAGAAACTAGAGAGAAGGGAGAGCTTCTATATATATTTTTTACTTCTAATTGAGTGTTTTATGTGCTTGATAGGTGAATGGGTGTAAAATGTCTAAAAACTATATATATTAATCCTCTAAAATATATAAAAAAAACAACCTTACACTAGTTGGACCTTAAAATAAAAGTCCAACTTGAGTATTCATTAAATACCTATTCTTAAAAATTAGTAGGTGGGTCCGCGACGCGCAGCAAATACAAATTCCAGTTTCGTAAATGCTTTTTTGAGGTAGAATACCCCGTGTCAACTCCGCGGCGCAAAGCTATCACTTTTCAGAATTTGGCACCTGGCGCGCCACGCGCGGCTACTTTCTTATTCTGCCCGTCTAAATTTATTCTTTTCTTTTCATCTTTAATCTCTCAAAACTTTAACGACTCATTCCCCAAACACTTAGGACTATAATTACCATTTTTTTTGTCATAGTTCATAAGGTTAGTATCTAGTTTTGGTCATAAAATTTTTGGGGTGTTACATTATCCCCCCAGGAAACATTCATCCCCGAATGACACCGTAAACCTTTATAGAGAAAGAAGAAAGAGACACAAGACTAGCATCCCAACTACAAGCAATATAAAAATGAGTTAGAACTCATAGGAGGAATTCTAAATTCCTTTAAACACATAATCATAGCATCAAAGCATAGGAACTTAATCCACAACTCATCGCATACAAAAGCTGATCATTTCATATCATATAAAGAGGAACTACCTTCTCCATTTAAAAATGATCTCAATGTGATAATTAAAGATTTAACATGTTAATTTATTCTCAAAACAACATCAAGCATGCTCAATACAACTCTAACAAGAGCCATATAATAGAATACATATAAGTGCAAGTTAACCATGGGAAGCATAATTCATGAAAACTCAATTGTAAGAATGAATTTCAACAAAATTATGCGCATATAAGAAAATCATGATAAACTCAACATTATTCATAACTCTCATTTAAGAGAAGCTACTAACGTCAACTTTAACCATGAGTAAGAGGAAAAATATAAGGATAGAGGGACTTCATGCTGGCCTCGGCCTCCCATGTTGCACCCTCAACTAGATGGTTTCTCCACAAGACTTTTATAGAGACAACCTCTTTATTCCTCAATTTCTAAACTTTACGATCTAAGATCCTAACTGGAGCCTCTTCATAAGAAAGGTTCTCATTCACACCTAAACCTTCTAAAGAGAGAATAAACACCGGGTCATCTATACATTTTAAACACAGAACACCGGCTGAACCAAGGATAATTCATTTGGAAAATTTATCTCATAAGCGACGTTTTGACACGCTTCAATATTTAATAGGTCCGACATACGAGGAACTAAGTTTCCCATTCTTACAGAATCTCATCACTTATTTCATGGGTGAGATTTTCAAGTAGACCCAATCACCTTTTTTCAAGGTCCTCCTTCTATTATCTGCATATGACTTTTGCCGACTATGATCCATTTTCAACCTATCCCTTATAAGTCGATAGTTATCCATGGCCTCATAAACTATTTCGGGACCTGTTATAGAAAAGTCACCTACCTAAAACAACCCAACCGGAGACCTATACCTTTTCCCATAAAGCGCCTAAAATGAAGCCATTGAAATACTTGAGTTGTAGTTATTATTTTAGGGAAACTCAATTAATGGTATATGATCATGCCAGTTACCCTAAAAGTCAATGACACATGCCCTGAACATGTCTTCTAAAGTTTGGATGGTTCATTTCGCCAAACCATCTTCTTGTGGATGAAATGCGGTACTATGTTTCACCTTGGTACCAAGCCACTTTTAAATGCTTTCGAAAGATGATAGGTGGAATGATTACCCCTACCCGAAATTATAAACAAGGAAACTCATGTATTCTCACAACCTTCTTAAGATACAATTTAGCATATTCTTCCACCATCTAAGTAGCTTTGACAGGAATAAAACGGGCTAGTTTTTTCATCTTATCAGTAATAACCAGAACGAATCATGTTGCCTTCGCTTAAAGGCAAATACACAACAAAAATCCATGTTGACGTCTTCCCACTTCCTTGTACGTATAGATATATCTTGGGAAAAATTGTCCGGCCTTTGATTCTCGGGTTTGACTTATTTGAAATTTGGACACTTGGCCACAAAGTGTGCGATATCTTTCTTCATTCCGTTACACCAATAAATCTCTCATAGATCATGCTATATTTTCGTGGCACACGGATTAATAGAATATCGAGATCCATGAGCCTCTTCCTAAATTTGTCTTGTCAAGTCATTCACATCCGGCACACACAACCTACCATGATACCTAAGTACACCATCCCCCTAGAGAGAAGGAATCATTAGATTTACTAAGAACCGACTCTTTCAACTCCTTTAATAGAGGATCAAGATGTTTCTTAGAGTTCACCTCAACCACTAAAGACGACTCGAAGTTATGATGAACCATAAAACTACCCCTATGAGATTTTTCTTGTCGAACATCCAATAGGGCCAACCTATGCATTTCTTTTACTTACTCCTTCTTTTAATCATCAACATGATTCACACGACCCATAGACATTTGACTCACACCATTTTCAACTACATTAACTTTCCCGGGGTTGTAAAGGACACTCATATCATAATCCTTTAAAAGATCTTACAGCCTCATTTGATGTAGTTTCAAGTCTTTTTGAGTGCACACATATTGGAGACTCTTGTGATTGGTTAACACATCTACATGAACTCCATAGAGGTAATGTCTCCAAATTTTCAAGGCAAACACTAAGACCTCTAGTTCAACGTCATGAGTTGGGTAGTTGTTCATGAACCTTCAGCTGCCTAGAGGCATATTCTATCACCTTGCCATGCTGCATGAGTACACAACCTAAACCTACTCGAGAAGCATCACAATACACAACAAACCCTTCGGTACCCTCCAGTAAATTTAATACAAAATCAAAGGTAAGCTTATCTTTTAATTCTTGAAAACCTCTTTCACAATGTTCCGACCACTCAAACATAACTTTATTTTGAGTTAGGTTATCAAATGAGAAGCAATAGATGATAAGCCATTTGTAAACCTCTTATAATAACCAGCTAAGCCTGAAAAGCTTCAAATGTTAGTAGGACTTTGGGGTCTAGGACAATTCTTCATTGCTTATATCTTCTTTGGATAGACCTGTATACCCTCACTTGAATCAATGTGTCCAATAAAAGTAACTTATCTCAACCAAAATTTACATTTACAAAACATAGCAAAGAGTTGGGTATCCTTGAGGAATTGCAAAATTATCCTCAAATGGTCTATATGATCATTCTCACTCTTATAGTATATCAATATGTCCTCCATAAAGAAAATCACAAACAAATTAAGATAAATTCTAAAA
Organism: Solanum pennellii; assembly: GCF_001406875.1. Lineage (NCBI taxonomy): Eukaryota > Viridiplantae > Streptophyta > Magnoliopsida > Solanales > Solanaceae > Solanum > Solanum pennellii. Next base: position 36,686,167 of record NC_028644.1, read on the forward strand.
TCTCAGTTCTTAATGTCAATCAAAGCATATGGGCATTTGTTAGACCAATAGTTATGACAAAGAACTCATAGTGACCATATCTTGCTCGGAATGTCGTTTTAGGATTATCAACACCTCTCACTCTATTTGGTTATAACCCAACCTCAAATCTAGCATTGAAAAGCAACTCACCCCTTTGAGTTGGTCAAACAAATCATCAATTACAGGGAGAGGATACTTATTCATGTTAGTGACCATTTTTAGTTGTCGATAGTCAATACATATTCTAAGATACACATCTTTATTTTTCAAAAATAATACTGGAGCACCCCATGGAGATATTTTTTGTTGTATAAAACCCTTGTCAAGGAAATCCTTGAGTAGGGCTTTCAATTCTTTAAACTCGGTCGGATCCACCAGGTAAGGAGGGACTTAAATAGGTTTAGTATCTTGCAATAAATAATTGCCAAAATCTATTTCCCATTCGGGAGGAATTCCAGGAAAGTCATGGCAGAAGACATTCAAAAAATACTTCACTACGGGGACCGACTCTAAAGGAGGAGACCACGCTAATATGATAGAGATATCCATATTAATGATCTTATATGCTTTTAGACATAAAATAATTTGACCTCTAGGGGATGAGTTTCCCCCATTCCATTCTAACATAGGTTTATTAGGAAATTGGAATTTAACTACCCTTGTTCAACAATCAATTGAGGCAAAACAAGCATTTAACCAATCCATCCCCGATATGACATCAAAGTCCAACATATCAAGTATTACCAAATCAACCATTGTAACACTATAAGAGAATAATATGGGACAACTCTTATAGACTCTTCTAGAAAAAAGGGAGTCACCCACCGTGGTAGAAATTGAAAAAGGTTCAACTAAGACATCGAGGATCACATCAAACTTCATAGACACTAAAGGAGTTACAAAACATAAAGTGGCATTGGGATCTAGCAATGCATAAACGTTAATTGAAAATACTTTCAACATACCAGTAATTACATTGGGAGAATCTTCTTGATAACCCCTATATTTCAGAGGATAGAAGCGGTTCTTCTTAGGAGCATCGATAATTTGACCACTTGCTTGTTCTTGGTTACTCTCACTTCCTTTTGTTTTGTCCATGGGACAATCTTTCACCATGTGTCCACTCTTTCCACAACAAAAACAATTATTCGTTCCCACTAAATATTTACCCATATGCCTCTTGAAACATTTGGAACAATTGGGTTTCTCACCTTGTGAACCACCACCTTTTACACCTTGACGCTTAGATTTAGATACCCAATCCTTGTTAGGTTTGGGAAATTATAGGGTACATGGTTGGAGAATCTCTTCTTAAACATTGGTTTGTCTTGGATTTCAAGCTTACTCTAACATGTACCTCCATCATAGGGCCTTGCACTCTTGGCATCCCTATTTTCCATCTTAAGCCTACTCTCCTCAACTTGTTGAGCATGCACTACCCATTAAACGCGAACGGTCCATGGTGTCATGAAGCATTTCCGCATGACACTCTTCCACATGATCATCGGACACACCCGCCACAAAATGACTCATTTCATCTCTAGGATTAGACACCAAAGACGTCACATACTTGGACAACTTGATTAATTTCAAAGAGTATTCTTGAACGCTCATACCCCCTTGACAAAGGTTGACAAAGGTTAATGAAATCTTCCATTTTTTCCTCTCTTTTCTCTATTGGGAAGAACCTATCAAGAAACACATTCATAAAGACTTCCACACTTATGGGATCCGTTCTCCAAGAACTATTATTTATCCATTGAGTGTACCAAGTTTGAGCAATATCTTTGAGTTGATATGGGCTACCTAGGACTTATCATTTGAACCCATCCCATAGCATACAAGATCTTATAAACTTCATCTAGACTGTCTAGAAGATATTCATTTACCTTAGACCAAAAGAACATTGGAGGGTTCATCCTAGTGAAGTCCCTCAACGTGAATCTATGGTGATAGCATTTTGATTCACATGAGGTGCATCTTTCTAATTTTCTTGTGTTGGTATAGCTTGAGTTTGAGTAGTTACGACTTGAGCTTGGGTAGCCATGTCCTTAGTCAAGTTTAGGAAAGTCGCCCTTGCCTCTCCGTCTGTCATGACTGGAGGATTGATCGGAGCTTTGACACCTAGAAGAACTTGCTCTTTACGAGGATCTTCATTGCCTTTAAGAGTAACGATGACATTTGCAATCTCCTATTCAATCATTCTTGCGGCTTCCCTTCTAATCGTCATAGCCTACATTAAGAAATATGATGCGCTTTACAATTATAGACAAGACTCTACATAGACATGGTTTTGTGAGACATCATAACCTAATATTATTTAAACTCATGCTCTCCGAGAGCACCCCCTAGACGTAACCGTCGTCTTCGTCCTCATATAGGTATTAGTCAAGACCTTAGCATTCATCATTGCATAATAGATATAATAAAAGTGGAAAATTTAAAACTTTTCAATTTAAGTTCAACTACATTTCATATATCAAAGAGAATGTATAGTTCTCTCACATTGCCAACTAGACATAAGAGTATGAAAATTGGTCCTTAGCCCTTACATCAATAACAAGTACTATAATATGAATTACAACATAGTATTTGAATAAGGAAAGTGAAACTGGAATTATAATCAAGAATATCTATCCTGAGACTTGAGGGCTAACCAACTTGGGATAGCAATCCAAGTTTATTCAACAAAAAACTAGAATCATCTAAATGGCCAGTAAAATATATGAAAACATGCACAAAAAGGACAACTTGTTTATAAGCATGCTATATTAAGTTTAAAAACCTTTATGTACATTCGAAGAACAATATACAAGTCTATATCATAACAACAAGACATATTAATATTTCAAGAGTAATATTATAATAGAACCATAGTCAACATTTAATATTTAGAGCCCATTTTATCAATACATCACAAGACCCTATTCATAACTCCAATAGAACTCTACTAGTGAAATGTATTATGTGAAGCCCCATAACCTCACATAAACCAAGTAAACAGACAAAGAGATCACAAGTATTGTATTTTACCTCATAAATCATCATAACAAGTGTAGTTAATATAATATATACCAATTTATACCAACATCATTTATATCAAATGAAACAAACATCAAGAATATCAAGTGAAAAAAACATCATGTATTTCATAACATATATATATAAAGAACCCACCCTAGAATTCCCCTCAAGGTCTACTTGTGCAATTTATATGTAAATTCCCATACCCTTAGCTTCATTAAGTAACACCTCTTAAGTAGTTATAGATAGTGTTCATCTTGTTACTTAACTTTTTCATTTTTAACATTCGGGAAACTTCGCAATAGCCAAAATAGACAATGTGAGCTACCTGGAGTCCGATATAATCCACTAACACCGAAAGGAGGGTTTCGTACTTGCCAAGCCAATACATAAACATTCATATAGCTTCTAGGTGGATCCACTAACTAAGGTTTCCTACGGGGGCACATAGTTAAGGAACTAGGAGATTGTAACTAGAAACCCTCTTTATGATAATTAACATTGTAGTTCCCACACATGAAAACATCGGGTGAACCTTTCTCCCTTTTGGGAAAGAACACCTCGCATTGTCAAGTTCACTAGTTGCTAAGATAAATCACATTTTTGAAGTGTCTTTAAGTCTTCCTTACTATTATTTCATAACATCGGTCTTAGGAGTTTAAACCCTCATATAACATATTCATAGTTCATGGTTTCTAAGATGAGAAAGCCCTTTCATCACAAACCCAACATCATATGAGAATAATACTTCATAAATAGTCAATAGATGTACACGAGAATTATCGTCCATTCTACATAGTAACACACCTATCCTCATCTCAACATATCACATTCATAGCATGTTAATACACTCATAACTTCATCATTCATACTTAAAGTAAACAACATTACCAAAGATAAACCAACAATACTACAATAGCATGTTCATGACCTTTTAGGTCATACCAATGGCCTCCAAAGTACCCTTTCATGACTTCATCCCAAACCCATGATATTTATCCATCAGATAAATTATCATCAACAAATAATAGTCAATTACACAAGAATATACTCAATTGCATCACCTCTAATCATTAATAAACATAATTTAAGAGTTAACATTAAGTAAAGAGGGACATTCATGGATGTTTAAGGAATTAGGTAAAAACCTAAAGAATACATCATCTTATCTAATTCATGAAGTAATAGAAAAATTAACACCAATATTGATAGTTCATATATTCATCATCTTCAACCAATTCACCATGTAAAATCAAAGATTAATAAAATTGGGGAATAACATGGGTCAGAGGGAATTTGAAGTGAATAACTACAATTACTCATTGTTATATACCTCAACAAACCTCAATCATAATTGACCATAACTGATCCATAATTTTAGTTTTATAAGAAGATCCATGTGTAGAGAAAAACCCTAGATTTTGGGGGACTTTGGAAATATCTTTGAATGGACCTCTTCAAGAAAGTAATCCCAAGAGTTGAATCCATTCCTTAATGAAAACATAGACACTAAATTGAGTTGAAACCACGAAAATTTATCCTCTTCTTGCATCTCTAATATTCTTCAATGGAGTTCTGTGGAGAGAGACAAACTAGAGAGAAGGGAGAGCTTCTTTTATTTTCTGGACTTCTAATTGAGTGTTTGTGTTTTTGATTGGGGAATGGGTGTAAAATGAATAAATATATATATATATATAT
>NC_028644.1:36691550-36736873 GCF_001406875.1 Solanum pennellii
TATATATATATATATATATATATTAACCCTCCCAAATGCCAAAAACACTCCTACACTAGTTGGACCTTAAATAAAAGTCCAACTTGAATTTTAATTAAATCTAGATTTCTTAAAAAATTAAAGGTGGGTCCGCGACGGGCATCAAGGTCCAAATTTCTGTTTCAAAAATGATTTTTGAGGCAGAAAACCCGTGTCAGATCCGCGGTGGGGATTTGAATTTTTTGGAATTTGGCACCAGGCACACAATGCGCGACCACTCCTTGATTCTGCGCGTCAACATTTTTTCTTCATTTTTCATTTCTATTACCTCTAAACTTCAATGAGTCATTCCACAAAAACTTAGGACTGTAATTACCCCTTTTAAGTCATAATTCATTAGGCTAGGCTCTAACATAGGTCATAAAATTTTTAAGATGTTACATCATTATGGATGGACACATAAGGGCGGCTTTCCTAAACTTGAGTTCAGTTATGGTTACTCAAGCGTAAGCTATGACCACACAAGCTTATCGCGAAGTTGCACCCCGTGTGAATCATGCTAGTACCATGGATTCACATTTGAGGGATTTCACTAGGATTAATCCTCCAATGTTCTTTGTGTGTAGGATAATGAAGATCCACAAGAATTTTTTTTAGATTAGTTTTATAAGATATTGTATGCTATGGGGGTGAGTTCGAATGAGAAGGCCGAGCTAGCAGCTTAACATCTCAAAGATGTGGCTCAAACTTGGTACACTAAATGGAAGAACTATAGGGCTTTGAGAGCGTGTCCCATAATTTGGGAAGTCTTTAGGAGGGTATTTCTTGATTGGTTCTTCCCCAGGGAAAAAAGAGAGGCAAAGGTGAAAAAGAGTTCATACCCCTTCGTCAAGGAGGTATGAGTGTTCAAGAATACTAATTGAAATTCATTAAGTTGTCTAAATATGCCTCGTCTTTGGTGACTAACCAGAGTGATTAAATGAGTTATTTTGTGACAGTGTTTCCAATGATCTTGAGGAAGAATGTCATTCGACAATACTTCACAATCACATGGACCTTTTTCATTTGATGGTGCATGCTAAAAAAGTTTAGAAGTATAGTCATAAGAAGAAAAATAGGGATTCCAAGAGGAAAGACCCTATAATGGATGTACTTTTAAGGATAAGTTTGAAATCCAAGACACGATAAAGTTTAAGACGAGATCCTTCAACCAAATTCCTTCTAATTTCTCAAGGTCTAACAAGGATAGCAAATCTAATCCTAACCCTCAAGGAGGAAAATATGGTAGTTCACAAAGTGTGAAATCTAATTGTGCCAAGTGTGGCAAGAAATATGTTGGTTAATAGATAGTGAATATGAACAATTGTTTTGGCTTCTAAAAGAGTGGTCACATGGTTAGGGATTGTCCCATCTCCAAGACTCAAAAAATGGAGAGTAACCATGCACAAGCAAGTGCTCTTAATTCCGATGCTCCTAAGAAGAACCGCCTCTTTGCACTTAAATTTAGGGGTGATCAAGAGGATTCTCCCGATGTTGATACTAGTACATTGCAAGTATTTTCAATTAATGTTTATGCATTGCTAGTGTCACGAGCGAGAGCACCCTCTAGTCATAACTGGCATGTTGTTCTCGAAGAGGTCTTAGACAAGCCCTTATTATTCATCATTGCATCATAGATAGTATAAAAGCAGAAAAAAATCATTTTAAGTTAAATTTCACATCATAAATAAAAAAATAGAAGCTAATTTGTCTCACATTGACATCTATACATCATTGTATGAAAATTGGGACTTAGTTCTTACATCATTATAAGTCTTATAAAATAAATATAACATAGTACTCGAAATAGGAGAAGTGGAAAAATGTCTTTTAATAGAAGCAAAACAATAAGAGAACGATAAGGTTTTGTCCTCGGACTTAAGGACTCAACAACTTGGGAAAATAACAAAGCTTCTTGAAAAATAGCTTTGAATCACCTCAATGACTTGAACCTACATTTTTGTAGAAAATAGAAACTATATATGATAGTACAGACCACATGGACTAAGTATAGAAACATATGAAAGTAAAACATTTGAAGACATGCACCAAGGGACATTTAGTTATAAGCATTCTATATTTACTTTAAAAGCCTTCATGCACCTTCCAAGAACAATATACAAGTCCATACCATGACCACAAGACATATCCATATTCACAAGTAACGTCATAATAAATCGATAGTCCACATTAATATTTAGAGTCCACTTCATCAATACATAACAAGACCTTACTCATTACCCCCAAATCATCGAGAAAGACTTTTACAAAATCCTTTACCACGGGGAAAGACTCTAAAGGAAAAGCCTCCGAACGAAGGTCCTTGAGCGTAAACATATTATAGAGGCATCTCTTATAAATCATCGTTCAAGCTTTTAGACATGAATTAATTTGACCTGTAGGGATTAAGTCTCCTCACCTTCCATTCTACGACTTGTTCTTTAGGAAATTTATATTTAACTACCCTTATTCTACAATCAATTGAAACAAAACAAGAAGGTAACCAATCCATCCCCTGTATCACATCAAATTCCAAAATATCACGTTCCACAAAATCAACCAATGTGACTGTAGTGGACAATAATATGGGACAACTCCTATAGACTCTTTTAGCAACAATGGAGTCACCCACCAGGGTAGAAACCAAATAGGGTTCCTCTAACCCATTGGGGAGTACATTAAATTTCATAGCCACAAAAAAAGTTATGAAAGATAAAGTGGCACCGGGATCTAACAATGAATAAAAATTAATTGCAAGTACTTGCAACACATCGGTAACAACATTGGGAGAATCCTCTTGATAACCCCTAGATTTGATAGCATAGAAGTGGTTCTTCTTAGGAGCATCAGAATGAGACCACTTGATTGTGCTTGGTTACTTTTCCTTTCATGAGTATTTTCATTGATATTTTTCACCATGTGGCTACTCTTCTCACAACCAACACAATTACCCCAATCCATTAAACAATTATCCTAATGCCTCTTGCCACATTTGGCACAATTAGGTTTCTCACTTTATGAACTAACAACTTTTCCCCTTGAGGCTTAGGTTAGGTATCCTTTCCTTATTATCTCTAGAAAAATTAGAGGCAACTTGGTTGAAAAATCTCTTCTTAAGCTTTTGTTTGTCTTGAAATTCAAACCTACCCTTAGAATTACCCCCACCATAGGGCGCGCTTCACAATTATAAATAAGACTCTACATAGACGTGATTTTGTGAGACATCATTCCTAATACTATTTAACCTCATCTATGATACAATATTTTTCATGACCCGAGACCACCCCTTAATCGTAACAGGCATGGTTAACCTATAAGAGGTCTTATACAAGCCTTTAACATTCATCATTGCATCATAGATAAAACAAAATTTGAAAAATTAGTAACTTTGCCTTTTGATGTATAACTTCATTTTATATATAAAAGTTAGAAGCTAACTTGATATTGCCATGTAGACATAAGAGTATAAAAATTGGGACTTAGCCCTCACATCATTACAAGTCTTATAAAAAAAATATAACATAGTACTCGAAATAGGAGAAGTTGAAAAATGTCTTTTAATAGAAGCAAAACAACTAAGAGAATCATAGGGTTTTCACCTCGGACATGAGGACTAACCAATTTGGGAAAATAATCCAAGCTTCGTGAAAAATAGCTTTGAATCACCTTAATGACCCGAACCTACATTTTTTTGTAGAAAATAGAAGATATATAGGATAGCACAAACCACATGTACTAGGTATGGAAACATGTGCAAGTAAAACATTTGAAGACATGCACAAAGCACATTTGGTTATAAACATGCTATAGTTAATTTAAAAGCCTTCATGAACCTTCCAATAAGAATATACAAGTCCATACCATGACCACAAGACATGTCCATATTCACAAGTAACATTATAATAAAGCCATATTCAACATTGCATATTTAGAGTCCATTTTATCAATACATCATAAGATCTTACTCATAACTCCAAAATCAAGTCTACTAGTGCAATGAGTATGTGAAGCCCCATAACCCCACACACATCAAGAACATCACAAACATTGTAACTTTACGTCATACATTATCACAACAAGCATAGACAACACATGCATACCATGTGAGACCAACATCACTTATAAAAGTTAAACCAACATCACACATATCGTAGGAAACAAACATCATGCTTCTAATTCATAACATATATACATAGATAAACCAGCCTAGAACTCCCCACAAGATCCACTTGTGAAATGTATAGGTAAATTTCCATACTCTTACTTACACTGAGTAACACTTCTTAAGTAGCCCTTGTTAATTTTCATCTTCATACTTCCATTTGTTCATATTAACATTCAAGAAGCTTTGCCATAACCTACATAAACCATGTGAGCTACATGGAATCCGATGTCAATCCTTCACACCAAAAAGAGAGTACCTACTTGCCAAGGTAAGACATAAACATTCATAATAGCATCTACGTGGATCCACTAGCTACATACTATGTGGATTCATAGTTAAGGGATATGTGGATTGATACTAGAAACCCTATTTGTTCATGATTCATTGTAGTTTTGATATCATTAGAAAATCGGGGGAATCTTCCTCGTGAAGAGACCCCTCTCATGCATATCCTCTCAGTGCTAAGCTAAATTTCCTTTTTGATGTGTCTTTAAGTCTTTCTCAAACATCATTTCATAGTATAAGTCTCTGGAGTTCAACCCTTTCATATAACATATACATAACTCATAGGTTTTTTGATGATAAATTCATCGCAAACCCAACATCATGTGAGAACTATATTTCATAACATAATCATAAGATGTATATACGAATTACCTTCACCTACTCATAATAGCACACCTATCATCATCTCACAATTCATCACATTCATATCATGATAACTTATCTATAACTTCATCACATTCATATCATTATAATTTATTCATAAAAACACATAATTCATACTTCAAGTGATCAAAATTTCAAAATATAGACCAAAATAGTAAAATAGCATGTCCATGGCCTTGAAGGTCTTACCAATGGCCTCCAAGATACCCTTTTAAGATTGTAACATTCCAAAAATCCAAGACGCGTTCTAGAGCCTAACATAAGTTTCATAAGGTTTAGAAATTGTTATAAGGTCCATTTTTATGAATATAAGTCATTTATGAAGACTAGAAACCAAAACGTCCAAGAACGTCCATGACGTTCAAAAACTAGTTCAATTAGTTACTGCGTGGCTTAGCCTATTTGACTAACTTTTAGAAGTTAGAAAATGATAAAAATTGGTGGAAGGGTGTATAATATGTGTTTAATTTAATTCATGATCACAAATTACGGGTACGACTCCCCATGGACCATCCAAGGGTCCTTGAGGAGGACCCTTGCACGTTGGAGTCAAACACTGTCTAGGCAGTGTGCACCCATGAAAGGGTATCGATGGGGTGTAGTTTGGTAGATGGAGTATTGATGCCATCTGTCGACCAAAACATGGAAATTTTGGCTAATGGTCCATTTGTACCACTCTCTAAACTTATTGACGGATGTGCAACACGGAAGGGGGGGTTGGTCGTCGGCTAATAGACGGACCGTTGGTCGATGTCTCGTCTGTGAGGGCTGAGTTTTCTGCACGTTTTTGACTTAGTTCCAATTAATTAATTACTGCTTTATGTCATTAGTTAGGGTTTAAAGGAAGACAAATTAAGTTGAGTAACCCATCATATAAATACTCAAACCCTATTAGACTAATAATAACTCACAAAACAAAATTCTCTTCCTTCTATCTTCTTTCTCTCCCTAGTGAAGAACTCCATTAAATACCAAGATAGGGGAGGGTTTACGGTCGGAAAAGAGACATGTTTTTCAATAAATCTTAATCAATTAGTAAGGTATAGGATATAATTCATCTTTGAGATATGTTTCCTAAAAGGGTTCCTTCAAGGAATTTCAAAACTTGAGTTTTCAAGTCGGTTTCGTCCAATCTCGAAATTAATGTTATCAATTTATTTGTTTATGATTTATTTTGGATAAAATGAATACATTAACATGTATTATAATTTAATTATTATATATCTTGATGGTTTGGTCTAGTTTGTAGAAGATGACCTTCATCCCATAATCCTAAGTTGTGATCTTGATATGAATTGTTTAATTTTGGTTCATTTGACTTGCTTATTGACAGAATTACTAATAGATGATGTTATTGCATCAATGATGAACGGATTAGTATGATTATAGTCTTTATAAGTTGATCTAGGTTATGAACTATTTTCTAAATTGACCTAAGTATCTTATCGTAAGCTATGAACTAGTGATGAATTTATTCAATTAGCCTTGTAATTATGTTGGTTTTTGTTTTATGATGAAACTACACCCTAATTGGGTGAGTTAAGGGTTTATGGTAAGACCTTAAGTAAATGCATATGTCTTGTTGATTAGTATGGTTTGCTTGTTTTTGCATAAGACATTCAAATGATAAAATAACATGTTTTAATGAAATTTCCCTTTTTAGCATGGTTGGATCATATATGTGCATATGGTCCCATACTTAGTACAAGTAGTGTACTAACCCCATTTCATCTCTTTTGCCCAACATTTTTGGTTCCAGTCGTTGAAGGCTCTTTGAAATGACTTTGAAGAAGATTTGGAATTTCTTAATCATCCAAGTGGGTAGGTCCTCACTTTCTAATGGTGATTCCGATATCGAGCTTATGAATTGTTTTAGTTTTAGACTCTTATGCCATTTCTCTTTCATTTGATTACGGATTGTATAGCCTATATGTTGATCCTTTACATTGATGTATGGGCTATGCCCAAATGCTATAATCTTGTTATATGGTTATGAGATAAGAAACTTTTTAAAGACTATGTTCTATCTTATATATACTTATGTGCAATAAAATTAGAAGACTATGTAGTCTTCATATACGAAGTGTCTATGTATACTCGATATGAATATATTATGTGTAGGTATAGGTCTATGTAAACCTCAATGTAGAAGTAATGAAAAGTTTTAAATTTTTTCCACATTCTTAATCTATGAATGTAATGATGTATGCTAAGAGGCTAGTGTTAGTCCTCCAAGAGGACGATGACACCGGTTGCATCTAGGTGGTGCTCCCCGTATGTGAATGTCTATGTTTCTCTCATCCATGTCTATGTATATTCATACTCATAATTGTGAAGTGTGCCACACTTATGGATAGGAATCTATGTGATGCTTTGGAAACTCTTTCTTTCTTGGAAATCCAATATCGTGCCTCTAGAGTATACTTATTATGTGCTTTCACCTAAACCTTGTATTTTTGTTATAGGCAACGAATACTCGAAGGAATGAGGCATGAAGACTTGAGGAATAGATAGCTAACACGGGAGAACCTCCATGTGGCGATCAAGTCCCTCCTCTTGAAGAAGATGCTAATAATGACCAAGTCCGGTGAATCCTTCTCCTTTTACAGATTAGAACATAAGGTCCACTCTCTTTCCAAATGTCCCAAAACATTACTACCGAATAACAAGCCACCACTACTTAAGCCCAAGCCATGACGGCCGAAGGTAATCGGAAGGTTATACCCTCTACACACCAACAAGTTACTACCATGACCTCTTGTCTAAGGGATTTCTCTAGGATGAATCCTCCTACATTTTATGGGTCCAAGGTTGAAGAAGACCCCCAAGAGTTCATTAATGAATTTTAGAAGATCTATTATTCTTTGGGGTTGACTACTAGTGAGAAGGCCGAGTTAGCCACTTACCAACTCAAAGAGGTGGCTCAAACATGGTATGTCCAATTGAGGGACAATAGGCCCCTAAGGGGTGGACCGGTGAGTTGGGAGATCTTCAAGAAGGCTTTTCCTTATCGGTTATTTCTAGGGATATGAGGGAAGCCAAAGTGGGGGAGTTCATCAAACTTCGTCAAGGAGGTATGTTTGTTCTTGAATTCTCTTTGAAATTCACTAAATTTTCCAAGTAGGCTCCTTCTTCGGTTTCCGATCCTAGGGATGAAATGAGTCATTTTGTGACGTGGTGTTGGATGATTTTCAAAAGGAGTGTCATTCGGTTATGATTCATGATAATATGAACATTTCTGATCTCATGGTTCATGCTCGACAAGTGGAAGAGGCAAGGGCTAAGAGGAAGAGTAGAGATGTCAATATGGCATGATCTTTTGATGGTGGTTCTTCAAAGGATAGGCTTAATATCCAAGACAAGCCTAGGTTTCAGAAGAGGTAATCTAATCAAGTTCCATCCAATTTCCCTAAGGATCAGGATGATAATGTTCAAAACCCTAGGGCCCAAAAGGGAAGGAGTGGAAGCTCACCAAATGAGAAGTGTAAATATGTTTAGTGTGGAAAGGGTCATCTTGGTAAATGCTTGGTTGGAACGGGCAATTGTATTGGTTGTGGATATAGTGGACAGAAGGTTATTGATTTCCCTAATATGAAGGGTCAAGATAAGGGTGGTCAAGCTCAAGCAAGTGGTTCTAGTGATGCTCCTAAGAAGAATCATTTCCATGCTCTACGCTCTAGGGGTGAGCAAGAGACTTCTCCCAACATGGTGACCGGTATGTTGAAAGTATTCTCCGTTGATGTATATGCTTTACTTGATCCCTGTGCTACCTTATCGGTTGTTACTCGTTTTGTAACTAAAAAGTTTGACATCTTACCCGATATCTTGCATGAACCTTTTATAGTGTCTACCCTAATAGGTGAGTCAGTTGTTGCAAAAAGGGTGCATAGAGATTGTTCTATAATGTTGCCTAATAGATTTTCTTATGTTGAACTAGTAGAACTTTAATGTTGTATTTTGATATCATTTTGGGTATCCATTTGTTGCATTCTTTCTTTGCCTTTATTGATTGTAGAACGAGGGTGGTGAAGTTTAACTTTCCAGATAAGACCATTTTAGAGGTTGTATCATCTCTTGTTTAAAAGCATGCAAAATGATCTCTAAAGGTTGTTTATATAATATAGTAAGAGTCAAAGATTTAGACTCTGCAAGTCCTCCCATTGACTCGGTCCCTGCAGTGAGGGAATTTCCGGAGATCTCTCCTAATAATCATCCCGGTATTCCTCCCGAACGGGAAATTAATTTTTGTATCGATTTGCTGCCGGATACAAATCCGATTTTAATTCCTCTTTATCGGATGGCTTTGGCCGAATTGAAAGAGTTGAAAGGCTCAACTCAAAGATTTACTAGACAAAGGCTTCATAAGACCTAGAATTTCTCCATGGGGCGCTCCGGTTTTGTTTGTGAAGAAGAAAGATCGGTCCTGCAGAATGTGCATTGATTATCGCCAACTCAATAAAGTCGCAATTATAAACAAGTATCCTCTCCCTCGAATTGACGACTTGTTTGATCAACTCCAAGGGGCAAGCTACTTTTCTAAGATTTACTTGAGATAGGGGTATCACCAACTTAGGGTGAAGGGAAAGGATATAGCAAAGACGGCATTTCGGACTAGATATGGTCACTATGAGTTCTTAATAATGTCCTTTGGTCTCACTAATGCTCCGGCATCATTTATGGACCTTTTTTATAGGGTGTTTCGAAGTTACCTAGATTCATTTGTCATTGTCATCATTGACGACATCTTGGTATATTCAAAAAATGAGGGTGAACACATGGGTCATATGAGATTGTTGTTGCAAGTACTTAAATAACATCAATTGTTTGCCGAATATAGCAAATGTTAGTTTTTGTTGAGTTCAGTGGCATTTTTTGGTCATATCATCTCGAGTGAGGGAGTTGAGGTTCAGCCAAGGAAAACGGAGACGGTGAGAAATTGACCGAGTCCATTGAATCTAACCGACATTAGGAGTTTCTAGGGTCTATCGTGTTATATTGTAGGTTTGTGGATTATTTTGTGTCCATTGCATCTCCCATGACTACTTTGACAAAAAAGAGCAAGAAGTTTGAACGGTCGGAGGCATGTGAGTAAAGCTTCCAAATCTTGAAAGATAGGCTTACTTCGCTCTAGTGTTGACTTTACCAGATGGTATAAAGGGCTTCGTTGTGTATTGTGATGCATCCCGAGTGGTTTTCGGGTATGAGCTTATGCAACATGACAAAGTAATGGCCTATGGTTCTAGACAACTTAAGATGCATGAGAAGAACTACCTAACACATGACTTTGAGTTAAAGGCCTTGGTGTTTTCCTTAAAAATATGGATGCATTACTTGTATGGTGTTCATGTAGATGTGTATACCAACCACAAGACTCTCCAATATGTGTTTACTCAAAAGGAGTTGAATCTCCGACAAAGAAGGTGGCTAGAATTGTTTAAAGATTACGACATGAGTGTTCTCTATCACCACAGCAAGGCCAATATAGTTTCCAATTTTCTAACACGTATGACCATGGGTAGTGTGTCTCGTGTGGAGGAAGACAAGAAAGACCTAGTGAAAGATGTTCATAGGTTGGCTAGATTTGGTGTAAGATTTGAATATTCTCCAAATGGTGGTTTTATGGTCCATCATAACTCCGAGTCATCTTAAGTGGTTGAGGTGAAGTCCAACCAACATCTTGATCAACCATTGATGGAGTTGAAGTAATCGGTTCTTTGTAATCTTAATGAGTTAATCTCTTTTGCGGGATGGTGTCTTGAGATATCAAGGGAGGTTGTGTCTTCCCAATGTAGATAATTTGAGGAGTCGGATTCTTCAGAAAGCTCACAGGTCCTGTTACTCTATTAATCCGGGGTCAACAAAGATGTATGATGACCTTAGGTAAATGTATTGGAGGCGAAGTTTGGAAAAGGACATATCGATGTTTGTAGAAAATTTCCAAATTGTCAAGAAAAAAAAACTTAACATCAAAAGCCAGGTGGTTTAATTCAACAAAATCCAAATACCTACTTGTATGTGGGAAGAAATCAATATGGATTTTGTGATAGGTTTGCCTAAGACTCAAAAACAATTTGACCCCATATCGGTGGTGGTGGATAAGTTGACCAACTCCTCTCATTTTATTCCCATCAAGTCTACTTATTCGGCGGAGGACTATGCAAAGATCTCCATAGATGATATTGTGTGTCGCCATAATATTCGATTATCCATCATATTGGATAGGGGTGCACAATTCACATTTAGTTTGTGGAGGTCATTCCAAGAAGGGTTGGGTACTAAGGTGAAGTTAAGTACCCCTTTTCATCCCAAACGGATGGTCAAGCGGAGCATGCTATTCAAACCCTTGAGGATATTCTTAGAGATTGTGTCATCAACTTCAAGGGAAGTTGGCATAAGAACTTACCTTTGGTGGAGTTTGCTGACACTAATAGTTTCCATTCATCCATATCCATGGCTCCTTATGAAGCCTTGTATGGTAAAAGGTGTAGATCTCCTATTGGGTGGTTTGAAGTCGGTAAGTCTTTGATTCTTGGTCTTGATTTGATTTATAAGACTGTAGAAAAATTTCACATCATAAGGAACCGGTTGCAAACGGCCTATAGTCGGCAAAAGTCTTATGCCGATCATAGGAGAAAGGATTTAGAGTTTGAAGAAAGTGATTAAGTGTATTTTTTA
The DNA here is from genome assembly GCF_001406875.1 of Solanum pennellii. Classification (NCBI taxonomy): domain Eukaryota; kingdom Viridiplantae; phylum Streptophyta; class Magnoliopsida; order Solanales; family Solanaceae; genus Solanum; species Solanum pennellii. The sequence continues at coordinate 36,703,078 of NC_028644.1, forward strand.
AATTTCGCCTATGAAAAAGGTGGTTAGATTTGGCAAGAAAGGGAAGTTCTATGTGGGTCCCTATGAAATCTTGCAAAGGGTTGGTTAGGTAGCCTATGAATGAAAACTTCCTAGTGAATTTCCTTCTATTCGTTTGGTTTTCCATGTTTCCATACTTAAGAATCGTATCGGTGATCCTGAGTCTATTCTCCCTATTGAGGGTCTTGGTGTGAAGGATAGTATCTCTTATGAGGAATTTCCGGTTCAAATCCTTGTTAGCAAGTGAAGAAGTTGAGGAACATAGAGGTGGCTTCCGTAAAGGTGTTATCGAACAATCACCTAGATGAAGGTCAACATAGGAGGCCGAAGCCGACATAAAGTCCCGTTACCTCCATATTTTTTATAACTAAGGTTAGTAGTTCTTATAATAATTATAATAATTACTAAAGCTTGAAATTCCTTGATTTTTGGTGAAGTTTTGCAAAATGTGCATTTTTTTATGTCGCTATAGTGAAGTATGGTCATAATTAACAATTTTGCTTGTTTTGTGTCATGTTGTGCATTTTGATGTGGTGAGTCTTTATGAAATGATATGTAGCATGTTGGTAAGTTGAAGATTGCCATAATTGACTTATAAATGGTATGTTGAGATCTTGTTGTTGTGAGAAGGGTAATCCTCATGATGTTACGTTGAGCCTTATGTGTGGTAATCAAAATTTTGAATTGCCTTGTGTGAAGGATATGATTGATTTTGTGACTCATGTTATTAGGTATTGTTGTTGGTTGGGCTGCTCGTCTTGAGTCTATTCCTTACTTCAAATGATTTTTAGTGTCATTCTGGGATGAATGTTCCTAAGGGGGGGGGGATAATTTAAAACATCAAAAATCCAAGACGTGTTCTAGAGCCTATCATAAGTGTCATAAGATTTATACATTTTTTAAGGTCCATTTTTATAAATATAAGTCATTTAGGAAGTCTACCAAAACGTCAAAGAATGTCCATCATGTTCGGATACTAGTTCAATGAGGTACTAGCATGCCTTAGCCTATTTGAATAACTTTTAGAAGTCAAAAAATGATGAAAATAGGTGGAAGGGTGTCTAACATGTGTTTAACTTGATTCTTGGTCGTAACTTCCTGGTACAACTCCCCAAGAACCAACCAACGACCCTTGAGGGGACTCTTGCCCGTTGGAGTCAAACACTGCCTGGGCAGTATGCACCCACAAAAGGGAATCGACGGGGAGTTGGTTGGTAAATGGGGAGTCGATGCCATCCGCAATCAACACTTAGAAATTTTGGATAATGGTCCATTTGGACCACTCCTTGAACTCATAGACGGATGTGCAGCACGGAAGCGAGGGCTGGTCGTCGACTCACAGACGGACCGTTGGTTGAGGTCTTGTCTGTAAGGGCTGAGTTTTCTGCACGTTTTGACTTAGTTCCAATTAGTTAATTAAGGGGTTAGGTCGTTATTTTGGGGTTAAAGGAATCCTAATTAAGTTAATTAACCGCATATAAACAACCCAACCCCATTAGACTAATAATAAATCACAAAACTAAACTCTCTTTCTTCTCTCTTCTTTCATTCTCTAGTGAAGAACTCCATTGAAGGCCAAGCAAGGGGAGGTGTTGGCTATGATGTAAATGTTATAAGGATAGTGAATGACTTTCAAATGTTCCTTATTATGAAGTGATATGAAAATGTTCTAACCTCACTTATATTAATTTTGATTAAAGAATTATACTCATGCAATTCCTATTGAGCAATGATTATAAATATACAATTTGTAACAATCTAAAACGAACTAAGGTGAGCTAGATCTTCAAAAATTTTTATCGAGTTAATTTTGTGTTAAATGGAGTTATTTTAGTTTCCTTAGGCAGTGTGTGGAGTTTGGATAAGTTTGGAAGTCAAACGTTCAAGAACGTCCATGACGTTCGAAAGATATGCTTTAGATAGTGCTTGTGTGTTCTCATGTGTTTGAGTGAGTTTTACTTGTTCGTTCTGTTTTAAATTGATGTGGGATGTTCGTAAGACCTATACCACTACGTTAAGGGGTTTAACGTGTGGGTATGACCCCACTTAGGACCCACGAGGGGCACTAGCAGAGGACCCCATCTTTTGGCAAGAAGCTGCTAGGCAGTGACCAAAAGACGGTCATAAGGGAAAGACCGTTGATCAAACGACGGACCATCTACCTTGTGAATCGATTGGCCATGCAAGGTCGACAAGATTTCTCCAGGAATATTCTAAGTCCCAATCGAAGGACCCCCACAAAAAGGACGTCGATTGGGAAACGGTCCGTCTGTTAGGACTCGTTGGTGCTGCCTGCGAAAAGCTGTCATTTTCTATATTTTGTTGGGGTGTTTGGTAAATTCACCCCAACTATTTTATGAACCCTGGATGTTTTATATGGTTTATTAAGTATATTAAAGTGTTTCAAAATCCTAAGACTGAATTATAGACTCCATATCGTACAACCCAAAACCCCTCTCTCTTGAAAGAAGCTCTTAAGTCACCTTGGAAGCTAGAACTCAAGAAGGGCTAGAAGGGGCTTTTGGTGGTAGAGTTCTTCATAAAAAATCATTGGGTTTTCTTCCATTTGAGGTATGGTAGTCATCCTTGAACTCTCATCCATTCAAGGAACCTTTTCTAAGGAATTTCAAATCAAGTTTTCAAACCCTAACTTCTTCTATCTTGGACACTAAGTATGGGTCTTTCATGAAAGTGTTCTAAAGGATTAAAATATGTTATTTCTAATATTAGTTGTTCATTTTAATGCTAAAACTTCAATGAAACTATGTTATTTCTTATTACCAACTTTTGACTTATGAAATGGGTATAATCAACATGATTTGATGATGTTAGAGTTAGAGTGTTTTTATGCTTATAGTGTGACTTAACTACTGCCCTAAGGGATAATTTATGAATTAATATTTAGGAATTTACTTTAGGTGGTGAAAGCTTGGATTAATAGAAAGTTGGTTACTTTTCTTAACTCTTATTATGAATTGCTCTTGAGTGGTATAGTCCACCTTTTGTGGCGGTGTTTACTTGAAATGTGTGAATGTGAATCTACTTATGTATTATGAATGAGACCATGAAGGTGTAATATGTGAAGTAAGATGATAATGAGGTGTTTCTCGTTGACATGCTTTATGAAGCTTGTTATGTGAAGTAAGGTGATACTGAGGTTGTTCTTGTTGATATATTTTATGAAGCTTGTTCTGTGAAGTATACTAGAGATAATGTCTAATTGAACTTTATGATTCTGTGAAACATGATTCAAGTGTGAAATATGATGAATGAAGATGCAAGCATGATTATAAGCCAATGTTATAAAAGTGATGATTTATGTGAAAGGTGTGCTCACATGTACACACATACTCACACTTTTAATTAATTAATGAATTAAGGTAAAGAATGCAAAGGAAAAGGGGAGTTTTGGGGTAAGCACTCATTTTGAGTTGAGATGAAGTGTTTAGTAGCAACCTCACTACTCCCAAGAGGTTTCTAATGTATGTTGGAGGATGCATACCCATTGTGAGTTGAGATCGGATGTCCAAAAGTTATCCTTGACCTTTAGTAATGAATATTTAAGACTCCACGAGGGAGTTATGCTTAGCAACGAGAGGATTCGAAGAAGGGGTGGGTGCACATTGTGAGTAGAGATGTTGTGCCCCATGTACCTCTTGAGATGAGTACTCATTGTTAGTAGAGAGCGCGTTATTTTGTAGTAATCTCAGTATTCCTTAACTATGCCCCCGCATAGGGTCATGTAAAAGCTCAGAGAAAGACCCCACCCTATGCAAGTGGGGAACACTCATCCGATAAGGGCAGTATCGGGATTCCCTGTCTACCTCTCATGGTCTATGTCGTTTAAAGTTATTCCCTCAAAAGAATGAAAGAACCAAGTCTCCTAAAAGAACATGCTACTTAGGGTAGGTAGTGATATGGGACGCTATCTATCTGTTGCACTAGGTAGACCTTCCTAAAGGGGATTCTTGGTGTGGTTTATACGAAATTTATGAACTAAGTCTCCTAAAAGAACGTACTACTTAGGGTAGGTGTTGGTATGGGACGCTATCTATCTATTTCAATAAGTAGACATTCCAAAAGGGGAGTCTTGGTGTGTTCTATCATGTGTTGCAAAAGAAGTTAGATAATGTAAGTTGTAATGTTAATGAAGTATGTTAAGGCTGTGTTTTTAATGAATGAAGTTAAGAATGACTAATGTAGAGTACTCAATCAAAGGAAATCCTCAAGGAGCAGTAAGTGGGAATAGTAGTATGGGATACTGCTCTCACATTGCAATTAGTGTAACTTATAAGTCCTATTGGGGAAGAGTACTTACATGAAATCCTTCTTGGATGAATGTCTTATAAATATCTACCCAAGAGTGTGGATTCGATTTCCGGACTAGGTAACCATATGGTTGGTAATCTTAAGGATCGCTTTGGTGTGTCTTGAAGTAAGTGTATGGGAGTTCCCTTCTTGTCTTACCTTAGGGAGTCTTACGATAACTTTGTTAGGGAAACCTCACAAGAAATGAGTTCACATTTCTTGGAATGAGTTATTCACTGTAACATGTCACTGTTTCACTCTATTATTGATTGATGTTACTGTAATGTGTCCTTTTTTTCTAAAATTATGGAATTCATTTTATGTGCTAAATGATGATTCTTATACTATTTCAACTCTTAAATCATGAAGGTTTTCATCAATTTGGCATGAAAGATTATTTTACTAAAATATCCCTATTTGTATGTTTTTGCATACGCCATACTTAAAACATTGTTTTGTACTAACCCTATACTTTTCTATAGTCTATAAGTTTAGGTTTGGGAAGCAAGGTGGAAGTTTAGAAGGCAAAGCTAGGGAAATATTCTCTCAAGACAAAATATGTCCTCACATATTCGAGGGCATAGTTCTTAACTCTTTGATTTTTGTATAAGTTCTTATTATGTATCTCTTTCATTGTAAAGGGTTGTGTTCCTAAGATATTATGTCGTGTCTTTAAGTTGGCGTGTGACGATGAAATTTTTTTAGTTTTTATGAAAGAATTCCTTTTTACTTTAGATGACGTGAAAATTTGCAATTCCGCAGTTCGTTTCATGTCTTATGTAATGAACGATAATTAAAGGGCTTGTACAAGACCCAAAAGGGTCAAGTACGCCCTGTCATGACTCAAGGGTTCTCCCTAGTTTCTAGGGGGTACTTTCGGGTTGTGACACAAGGTTTATACCCTATTATCTACAATAAGCTATGATGATCAATAAATACATTAAAGATATTTCAAAAAAGGACTTAGCTTAGAACCGAGTGAACTTGACAATGGGGGGTGAAGACTTCCCATAGAGGAAGCTTCACCCTATAGATCCACATGTGGTGTTGACTCCCTAATGAGGGGTACTCATCCAACAGATTCCCATGAGAGGAGGACCCAATTTCCAAGTGTTATGTAGAGGGATTATACCTATCTCTTAGTTCTTGAACTATGTTGTCCCCATAGTAAGACTAGCTAGTGGATCCACCTATAAAGATACGTTTATGTTTGGTTTACATTGGCTAGTAGACCACCTTCCATCGGTGTAAGGTTTCACAAGATCGGATTGCACCGTTAGCTCTTGTGTTCTACGTTGGTTAAGGCAAGATTTCCCTAAACTAAAATGAAATAATATAGTGTATATTAAGTAGGGTGACTTGAGTGGTTTGACTTAGCCTAGGTAGGGGTATGGAACTCTTCCTATGCCTTTCACTAGTTTGCCTTGAGGGAAGCCTTAGAGGATTGATATTATGTATGTATATGATGATGAATATAAAAGATGATAACATGATTATCTTAGATGTAAATGACTTTATATGGTGATGGCTATTGTTATGATCATGTATTTGGTCTATATGTGTAAACTATGATTTTATGTATCCTTAAAGTTATGTTATGTGAAGTTTGATATTGGTCATGGTTCTTGTTGAGTTACTTGATTAAGTAGGGTTATGGGGTTTTGCTTGTCATTGCACTTGTTGTCTGTATGAGGATCTATGAGTTGTGATGATATTACTTGATGATAGGGTTGTATTTAGTTTGTAAGTAAGTATGTTATTATGCATGTTGCTTGTTTTGACTCAATGCATATGTCTTGTTCATTGGTATGGTTTGCTTGTTTATGTATAAGACTTTCAAAGGATAAAATAGAATGTTTTAATGAAATGTCCCTGTTTAGCATGGTTTGATCGTATATGTGCATATGCTCTCATAATTAGTACAAGTGGTTTACTAACCCCATTTTCTCCCTTTTCCCCAGCATTTTAGGTTTCAGTCGTTGAAGGCTCTTTGAGGCGACATTGAAAAAGAATTGGAATTTCTCAATCATCCAAGTGGGTAGGTCCTCACTTTCTGAGGGTGATGCCAATATCGTTCTTATGAATTGTTTTAGTTTAAGACTCTTATGTCCTTTCTCTTTTGAGTACAGATTGTATAGCCTATATGTGGCTCTTTTACATTGATGTATGGGCTATGCCCAAATTTCTATAATCTTGTTAGATGGTTATTAGATGAGACACTCTTTAAAGAGTATTTTCTATTTTATATATACTTATGTGCAGTAAAAGTAGAAGTCTATGTAGTCTTTTTATACGAAGGGTCTATGTATACTCGAAATGAATATATTATGTGTATGTAGAGGTTTATGTAAACCTCCACGTAGAAGTAATGAAAAGTTTTAAATTTTTCCGCATTTTTAACCTATGAATGTAATGATGTATGCTAAGAGGCTAGTCTTTATCTTCAACGAGGACGATGACGCCAGTTATATCTAGGGGATGCTCCCCAGATGTGACAAAGATTTCATCCCAAATCCATGATATTCATCCATCAAAGAGGTCATCATCATAATCATACAATAGTCAATTATATGAGAACATACTCAATTACATCACCTCTAATAATTAATCAACATAATTTAAGAGTTAGGGTTAAGAGAAGAGGGACATTCATGGGTCTTTAAAGAATTGGGTGAAAAACCTAAACAATACATCAATTCACTCATAAACATTCATATTATATCATTACATCTAGATTTTAGACTAAATAAGTCAAGTTTAAAGGTGACCCACTAAATTGAGTGAAAAATAGAAAGTTAGAAGAAGCTTGCCGTCAATTTAGAAAAGACTCTTGGGGAAAGGAGTCACAATAGTGAAGATTTCCCATATATTGTCAATCCGTAAGGATTAATGGAGAAAAGATTTGTTATTGAGATATAATTGAAGCTTGACCTTCTTCTTCAATGGAGTCCTTGGTTAGTAAGAGAATCTAGAGAGAGGTGGGAAATGATAGGGTTTTGGAGTTATAAGGTGTAAGACTTGTTTTATGACTTAAAATACTGTAATATGCCCAAACTAACTAATTATAATATTTTTTTAATTTTTAGTTTATTAATTATCTAATTACTCAACTACCCTCACTTAAGCCGTGTACATACAGTAAGGTTTGTGCCAACTGACGAGTCCCTGTTGACGGGGAGTCAACTTATCCTCGGACCGTATTGGTCAATCATGTATTGGGATTGAGGGTGAATTTTTGATGAAATTCTGGAGGAGTCTAAGTGTGTACTCATGACCACCATTGATGGGGCGTGATTCAATTGACGACTCATTAATTGCCCTCGTGGTTCCTTGTTATTGTTTGACAGCTTTTAGGGCCTAGGGTTGGGTCATCCTCAAGGACCCTTAGGGTGGTCCTCGAGGACTCGTACCCGGACGTTTTGACCCTAAACACCTAGCAACATATATTCAAAGTAATTTCATGTTGTTTTTCCCCAATACGACTCTTGACAACCCTTACAAGACCTAAGGACACACTACATCATTTTCACTAGTTTCCGGACGTCATCGTCGTTTCATCACGTTTATGCACTAACAGTACCAAACTAATTTATTTATGTTACTTTGGGTATTTAATCATCATTTAACCAATTAAGTCATTGGATTTTTGGGTTGTTTCAGCTAGTTCCCGGTGTCACTTTATCTTTTGTAAGTCCTTTAGTGGCTATCAAGTTTGATGTGCTCCATGATGTCTTAGATGAACCTTTTTCGGTTTCTTCCCTGGTAAGTGACTCCGTTGTTGCTAAAAATTCTATAGGACTTGTCCCATATTGTTTTCCAATACGGACATATTAGGTGATTTTGTAGAACTTGATATGTTGGATTTTGATGTCATATTGTGGATGGATTTGTTAATTGTTTGTTTTTCTTCAAATCATTGTGTAACAACAATAGATAAACTCCAATTTCATAATGAACCCATTTTAGAATGGAAGGTGGGAAAGTCAATCCCTAGATATGAAATTATTTCATGTCTAAAAGCTTGTAAGATGATTTCTAAAGAATTTGTCAATCATATTGTGAGGGTCAAGGATCTTGGGTCCGAGGATCCTCTTTTAGAGTGAGTCCCCATGGTGAAGGATTTTCTCGAAATCTTCCCAAACGACTTACCCAAAATTCCTCACGAAAGGGAAATAAATCTTATCATAGATTTGTTGCTAGATACTCAACCCATATCAATTTCTCCTCACCGGATGGCTTCGACCGATTGAACGAATTAAAAGTTCAACTCAAGGATTTATTAGATCAGGGTTTCATACAACAAAGCATATCTCAATGGGGCTCTCCAGTATTATTTATGAAAAATAAATATGGGCCTCTTAGGATGAGTATTGAAAATCGATAATTGAACAAAGACAATATAAAGAATAAGTATCCTCTCCATAGAATTGATGATTTGTTTGACTGATTCTAAGGTTCGAGCTACTTCTTGAAAACTGATTTGAGGTCTGTTTATCAGTAACATAGAGTTAGAGGAGTTGACATTCGAAAAACAACTTACCGAAAAAGGTATGATCACTACGAGTACCTCATTATGTCCTTTGGTCTTACTTATGCCCCGGTGGATTTATGCACCTTATGAATAGGGTTTTTTGGAATTATCTTTATTCGTTTGTAATCTTCTTTATTGACATATCTATATATTCAAATGGTGAGGATGAACACCTGAGTCATTTATAATAGTTTTGCAAGCCCTCAAGGAATATCAACAATTTTGTAAACATAGTAACTATGAATTTTGTCTAAGATCGATTGATTTTCTTGTGCACATTGTGTCTAGTGTTGGTATAGAGGTCAATCCGAAAAAATTGAGACGGTTCAGAATTGGCTTAGACCCCTAACCCCTATCGATCTTCGAAGCTTTTTGTGTTTAGCAAGGTATTATAGGAAATTTGTGGATGGATGCACATGTATTACTTCTCCATTAATGACCCTAACCCCCCAAAAAGTTAATTTTGAGTGGTCTGAAGCTTGTAGAGGAGGCTTCCAAGAGTTAAAGGATAAAGATTTCCTCCTCTCTGGTATTTGATAAGCTCAAATTACACCTCCCTAAAGCAGTATAAGTGGTCGTATAAAGAACCCAACTATTAGGTTGGGGTTGACCCCACGAGAAAAATGGTTTAGACTTAACTTCAATTTACAATTACTTCTATTTAGTCAAGTTCTTTCCGTAAACAAGTAATTAATGGGGGGATTTTGTGAAACAAACTTCTTTAATATCTCTAAGTAAATCAAGTAACAAGAGTAAAGATTTAGTTTTTATCAGGTTGTGAGAGAAACTAGGATGTATGTGTTCCCATAGGTTCATAACTTCTTATTCCTAGCTATAACAGTTCTTCCCTAGTGATTTGCATGCAAAGTGATAAGCTTGGTATCTCTAATTCCTCGGTCCGGTATTTAGAGAATTTCACCCCGTACCTTGGTCCAACTATGTCTGTATAAGCTACTAACACTTACCTTTACATCATATTAAGCATCGTATTTGATGTATCTCTAATCTATGTTGATAATTCTTTTCTTATTACTACCTCCTTGTTCTTGTAAGTAGAAACAAGGCTAGTTCTAACGCATGCACTCGTTAAAAAGACTTCTAAACAAAAGAATTATCAATACATGAAATAACCTATTTCAAAATTATTGTTAAGCTAGGTTTACTTTGTTAATCACCCATGGTTCCCACAACCCTAGTTGTGGATTAGTTACCCATGCATATAAAAACACTATTCATAGTTGTTAAACAATAAAACATGAGCCTACTTTGATAATTTAAAGAAAACATAGAATTACAACTTGAAATAACAAGATAACACTTGAAAACCAAATCGGGAAATTGAATTATTGCTAAAGTTGCAAAACCCAATCTCCAAAAATAAACTAAGAACAATGGTAATAATCTCCAACCCAAAAAACAAGGTTTTAAACCCTATTTATAGAAAACATTGTCCTAAATTAAAAGGATTTAAAATAAGGAAAGTTTGTCTAGAAAGTGGTTGTAATCGATAACCCCCCACATACGAACTGCCGATGAAACAACGAATCGTCGACTATCTCCGTCATTCATGACTTAGAATATTGTTTGGTCCTTTAAATGGCATCATCTGTGAATCAATGAAGGACCAACAGCTCGGTCCGTCTATGCATCTACGACTTGTTGATGTCTTTCGTTGCTTCATATATAGAATTTCTCCAACATTGGGCACTAGACTATCTTTGAACTCATCGACAATTCAATAAAATGGTCCATCAATCATTTCCATAGTCCCATACTTGGTCAGATTTAAACAAGTTTCTGCAGTTTCCTGAACATCAATCGATGGTCAGAATCTACAGACCGTCGATGGGATGACGGACTGTCGATGGCCTTCGTGGGCCGCCTCTATACTATTTTTTAGCTGCCTTCTACATTTTGGTTCTGTACATCTTTCCTGCAAAACAAAGATAAAAACATCTTAAAACTACTACAAAAAGGATCTAGACACACACAACTTTTAAGGAAAAAACATTGAAAAACTGTGAAACCACGGTTTATTAGTATTGACCTTGCCGGAGGGTACCGAAGGGTTAGTTGTATATTGTGATGCTTTTGGAGTAGGTTTTGGTTATATCCTCATAAAACATGGTAAAGTTACAGCTTATGCCTCAAGACAACTCAAGGTGCATGAATAGAACTATCCGACTCATGACCTTGAATTAGCGTCCGTGGTGTTCATTTTGGAGATATGGAGACATTATCTATACGGAATTCATGTACATGTGTTCAAAGATAACAAAATTCTCCAATATGTGTTCACCCAAAAAGAGTTAAAACTCCGTTAAAAAGGTGGCTAGAGGTTTTAAAAGACTATGATATGAGTGTCCTTTACCATACCGGCATTGTGAGATGATGTTAGCTGTGCTATTATGAGGATGTTTAAGGAAATTCCTATGTACATCTTATGACTATGTTATGAAGTATGATTCTCACATGATGTTGGGTTTGTGATGAAAGGACTTTCTAATCGTAGGACCTATGATCTATATACATGTTATATGAGGCGTTAAACTAGTAAGACGTACATTATGAATTTATATTTAAGAAAGACATAAAGACACATTCAAGAAGGGAATTTAACTTAGCAATGAGTGAACATGAGATTTAGAGGTGTTCCTACACAAATAAAGGAGATTCACTCTATGTTCTCTCATAAGGTGGAAACTACAATTCTAATTGTCATAAAGACGGTTTCTAGAAACAACCTCCTAGTTCCTTCACTATGTACCCCTATAGTAACCTTAGCTAGTGGATCCACCTAGATGTTACACGAATGTTTATTTCTTACCTTGGAAAGTATGACACCCTTCTTTTGGTGTGAGGGGATGACACCGGATTCCATGTAGCTCACATGGTCTATGTCGGTTATTGTGAAGTTTCACGAACGTGAAAATGAATAAATGAAAGTAAGAATATGAACACTAACTAGGACTACTTAAGAGGTGTTACTTAGTTTAGGTAAGGGTATGGGACTTTATCTATACATTGCAAAAGTTGATCTTGAGGGGAGTTCTAGGTTGGGTTCTTTATGTATATATGTTACGAATGAAATGTATGATGTTGGTCTCATATGACATGTATTATATTGGTTTCTCTATACATGATGTTGGTCTCACTTGGTATGCATGTTGTTGGCTTTACTTGTTATGATGATGTATGAGTTAAATAACAATGTTTGTGATCTTATTTATACTTTGCTTGGTGCGTCTGGGTTATGTGGCTTCACATACATATTGCACTTGTATGCTTGATTTGGGAGGTTATGAGTAAGGTCTTCTGATGTATTGATGAAATGGACTCTAAATATGAAATGTTCATTATGGATTTATTATTATGTTCCTTTTCAATATTGATATGTCTTGTTGTTGTGGTATGGACTTGTATATTGTTCATGGAATGTGCATAAAGGCTTTTAAAGGGAATATAGCATGCTTAGAACCAAATGTCCCTTTGTGCATGTTTTCAACTGTTTTACATGCATATGTTTCCATACTTAGTACATATGGTTTGTACTAACCCATATCTCTTCTATTTTCTACATAAATGTTAGTTTGGGCCGTTGAGGTGATTCAAGGCCATTTTCTCAAGAAGCTTTGATTGTTTTTTTAATTTGGTAAGTCCTCAAGTCTGAGGAAAAACCCCTATGATTCTAGCTTTAGTTGTTTTACTTATATTGAAAGACATTATTCAACTTCTCCTATTTCAAGTTGTGTTTGTATTATAAGACTTGTAATGATGTAAGGGCTAAGTCCCAATTTTTATACTCTTATATCTATATGGCAATGTCAGACAAGTTAGTTTCTATGTAGTATATATATGTGTACGTGTTAAAGCTTTCCACTTGATTGCTAAATGTTAGTTCTTTGATAGACTATCATTCTATTCATACTTCCCCCAATTGGGACCCTCTACCTTTAAAAATAAAAATTTATCATGATGTTTTTCCATTTCACCTGACACAAATACTCCAATTCTCTTAAAATACCCATTATAGAGATTCGGTTTGTGGACATAACGAATAGTATTACTACCGAGAAACCACGAGCCTTTTCGCATCGAACCTCTCAAGTCCGTGTCAAACCAACTCGTAGAATTCTCCATTAAGAAATACATGCTACATAAATCTTAGGTAGTTTGACCCTTGGTGTCAATTCACACAATTAGTATTAATCTTATCCTTTAAAGAAATACTCTTTAGATAAATTGCATAATTTATTGTCACTGTGATTATGATAATTAAAAAGCCAAGTTACATCAAAATGGAGTTAAGGATCAATCTCCTTTGAATCTAAACTTCAAACTGAAAAAGTATGGCTTCAATCAATTATGTGAGTTATTGTCTCTTCAATTATTAATGTCCCCCTTTGAAAGTTCTGTGCCACTCAATTATAATTTTAAATTTTTGATTTATATATGCTCCCTCGTCTTGTGTTCGATTTACTCCTTTTGCATAAAGGTTGTCTAGTATTTGGACTTTGGCTCTACAAAGAATCTATAATATGACAAATATGTTCAACCTTTGAAAATATCACCCCTCTTCTCATCCTACAATTTGGACTATCTCTACTCATACTATTCTTACTGACGCCCTCTCTCAATTAATTTTTACCGACATGTCTATGCTTTGATGTTTTGCAAAGTGAGACAATACATGAAAAAATGGAGAAGTCTAAGGTAGATGCAATATAACAAAAAATGCATGACTTAGAGAAGAAGGTGTATGGAGGACCAAACTTAAAAATTGATAATGATCTGAGGTAGAAAAAATCATTTCTACACCAAGGAGTTGAATTTCTATCGCGATTTAAAATTCTAAACTCCAACATGTTCGACAGATATGGGGACCCAATGACACATCTTAAGAATTTCTGCATCAGATTAATTGTTTTGGAAAATAATGAGTCTCTCTTAATCAGGTTATTTTTTCAAAGCTTGTCAGGAATAACATTCACTTGGAACGTCAAGTAAGACTTTGACAAATGGCTCACATGCGAAGATCTCGCAAAAGATTTTGTAACGCAATACCATTTTAGTATTGTCGTAGCAGAATTGATAGTTAAGAAGTTCATTCGTTGTTCTAATCTAAATATTTCTTTAATATTATTTATGATATATTTTATATATAACATATCTTGGGTTCTTTGGTACATATGTAAATTTTTCTCCATTAATCTTTCTAATAATTTTATATTTTCCATAGATTCCATCCAATATTGTGAATACTCACAGTTCATTTTAATTTGAATTTATTTCTAAATCATACCATTCTATTTTTTCATAGTCTAAATCTCGTACGTCTATTTCATACCATTGTTGATTTAATATATCTTCTGATTCGTTATCATTAAATATTTTTCCCATATTAATCTTCTTAATTCAATTATTTCTATACCTTAAAGTATAATTAAGATTAAAGTTTCATAGTTTTTTATCATTTCGTTATGTATGTATATGGTCATGTTTATTGTTATGCGGGATTTTTCAATTATTCCGTCCTATCATATCATAATCGATTAAATTTATATTAGATTATTATGAACTAGACTATATGTTTTTCAAGTTTTCCTGTCACTACTAGCATCGTACTTTAGTGGATACTTCTTTCTTATCAGCGCCTCAACTTTGTTTACTCCCCAAAACGGCTTTCCACGCCTACCGATTTCAACATTAGGATGGCATAGTATTGAAATTTTCTCCCTATTTCCAGTGTGCTAATAAACTAGAAATCATGATTCAAACAATTTTAATACATAATGACTAACACAAATTATTCAATCATATATATGATATTCGGGAATATATGAAATTAGTTCCACATTTTTTTCCAAAAATATACCTTTGTTTCTTGTGTATTCATGCTATCTGAAATATCTTATTGGATTTTAGATTGTTGCTTCATTTATCTAAATATTAATTTTTTTTAATTATGAGAGTGTTTTTAAAAGAAAGCTTTATATTTCAGGCATTGCCTATGGTTTATGTTACATATTCCTTCCTTTATATAGAAAGGAATTCGTGTGTTTTAGTGCACTTACTATACTCTACACTTACTTTACAACTATCCCTACCGTACTAATTTTACACTTGTCTTTTTAATAATACACCCAACCTATCATATTTTACACTTGTCAACATATCTTTAATAATGCACATGCATATGTTGACTAATTTATGTGACTACTACTATTTATTTCAAGACTTTTACATATCTTCTTTTGGCTTTATATGGCTAAGCACGTTTTTGTGTTTCCTTTTAGCTTAATTTTTATCTTCTTGTCATCATCTGTCTTTATCTTTTATCTTCATCTTTATCTTCTTGTCATCTTCCGTCTTTATCTCTTATTCCAGCTGGACGTCTTGATTATATTATCTTCTGCGTTGCATTTTGAGCATATGTGATAAGGGTATTTGTGACCAATTAGCTTGCAATACCTTGTTAATAATTTTTTTGAAGTAAATCCAATTTTAAGTACTCGTGTTGTAGGTCGTTCTTCTAGCTTATGTAATGATAAAATCCATCTCTGAACTTCATCCATATCTGTTTTTCCTAGCTTCCTTGAATTGGAATAAATCATTAACTGATCTCTTGCATAGTAGCTCCATATAGTGTTTCCATTTAAATAATTTTTCGCTAGTTCTTGTATAATGGTTGATATACCAATTATTCTCTTATTGGCGTGAAAGCTTGGTACCTCACTCTTTTGTACCTGAGGTTGCGGTTCAATATCTTCCGATATTATCATACCTTTTGTTAATCCTATCTTTACTACTTGTATCGCAGGCTATATCTCCTCGTATACTATCGCTGCTGTTTTGAAATATAAAATTTTACATAAAATCAATTTCCCTTAGTAAGTCTCTTATAAGTAATAAATTCTTTATGTATCTCCGGCATTCCACTTAGTTCCTCCCCGTCATATGTATATACAGTATTTAGAAATCCATAGTTGTAATATGTTCTAACTAAGTTGGCGTTAGTTTTCAATTGTGCAATCAATTTATTATAAGCTTGTAATTTTTGGGTTAAATAATCCTTGATGGGTTCTTGGGTTGTAGTAGATCTGGGTGTAAGGTTTAAAAATGTTTGGATTTTGTATATATTTTCTATATAGATTCGCGTAATATGGTTATATGTTCTTTTTTCATGGTGTAGGCTATCTCCGTATGTAGAATTTTGTGATTCTGTGGTTATTATGATTTTTGGTGTTAGCCTCGGGGTAAATGGTTTTTTGAATAATTGGTTTATGTTTGAATTCTTATGATTTTCACTAGCTCGTTGGCTTGTACCTGCAGCTGTATTTTAACAATTGTTACGGATTTTTAGGTGCTTTCCAACGTCACCGTTTAGCTCTGGATTCTTTCTGTCTTTCGATTGACATATTTTCGCATTTTTATAGTCATGTTGCTGACTTATGCTAGCTTTAGACTTCAGATTATCTTCATTAGTCTTTAGCTTTTGTATATCGTTGTCCATACTATCTACTTTTGTACAAAGTGTAGTAATAGCTTTGAGTATCTTTTCAATTGTATCTTCTCCCTTAGTCTCAGTTTGAGTAGCTTTGTCGTGATAAGTATTCTGCATTAACATTCTTATCAATTTTTATTACTTCAATTGTAAATGTGAAATTTAATATATTTAATACCAATCGCCTTATTTTTTATTGTTATCAAATCTTGTATTTTTCTTGTTAGCCACCATTTTACTTGTGTATTATATGTTCTTATAATGGATTTGTTATATGCAATATATGGTTCAAATGATAATAAACACTTGTATACTGAATATATATCTTTTCTATTTGTTTCCCATTTTATTTCTGTAATATGAAATGTTCCTGAATAATACCTGCAATGATATTCTATTTTATTGGCATCATACTTGTATTTTAATATGCCTCCATAACTTTTTTCACTAGCATCTGATTCTATTAGATAA
This sequence comes from Solanum pennellii, assembly GCF_001406875.1. Lineage (NCBI taxonomy): Eukaryota > Viridiplantae > Streptophyta > Magnoliopsida > Solanales > Solanaceae > Solanum > Solanum pennellii. The sequence goes on from NC_028644.1 coordinate 36,719,910, forward strand.
GTAAATATTTTGTTTTCATCTGGAAAGCATAGTTTAGGTAAGTTTTTACGTAATAATTTTACCTTTTGTATCTGTATTTGGTCTTTTTTATCAAACTGATATTCCATATCTTTCTTTAATTTTTGTTGTAATGCTTTTTAGATTTTCTGCTAATTTTTGTATGTATTCTCTTACTTGATTTACTAGGCCTAAGAATGATTGAAATTTCCTTTTTGTGTCTAGTTGTACATTTGAGTTACTTATTTTTTGTTCTACATGTGTTTGCATTTGTATTTCGTTTTAATCTATTTGTATGCCTAAGAATTCTATTTGATTTTTCATTATATCTGCTTTCTTTTTACTTAGACTTATACCGGAATATTCTATTATATGTTTAAATTTTTCTAATAATCTTACATGTTCATCTTGTGTTTTGGAATATAATAGTATATCATCAATGTTTACTACACAATTTTATATTTGATTAAAGTAATTGTCCATAAAGTGTTGATATCTACCTGGTGCGTTGTTATATCCAAATGGTAATACATTCCATTCATAAAAACATTGTGGTACAGTGAATGCTGTTAGTTTTTTAGACTCTTCTTCTAGTTTTAAGTGATAAAATCCTGATTTACAATCAAATTTGCTAAAATAATTATATCTTTGTATTTGTCTTATCTTTAATATTTTATTAGGTATCGGATATTATATGTTTTTATTTTTTCATTTAAATTTCTATAATCGATAACCATTCTGCTTTTTCCTCTTTTGTTCACTATGTTTATTTACTATAAATGCCGGGCTTGTGTGCTTACTATTGCTTTCTTGTATATATTCTTTTTCTAATAATTCATTTATATGTATCATAACTTCGGTTAAATCATTAAAATTATATTTTAATGGTTTTTGGGTTATTATACTATTATTATCACTTAGCTCAATTTTAGCTTTTGTTTTATGGTTTTTCCCATCCTTGTAAAGGATCTTCACTATATAATAATTCTTACTTATCGTGGATTATTTTTACTTTATTTATAGAGAATATAATTAATTCTATCTTAGGGTCTACTTCTTTTTTATTTTCTTACTTTTGCATAATTTTCTCACTTTATTTTATCTATTCTGTTGTTTTCCATTTTTTGTTATTTACTCTTTTTGCTCGTATTTTTTGTTTACATGGTGTTGTGAACCACCAATATGTTTTTGTTATTCTATGTGGGTATAACTTTTCTAAAAAAAGCATTCCTAATAGCATATCTTTTATAGTCAATTAAAAATTATATATTTCTTCTGTACTTAATATCTTATTCCATATTTGTATTTTTATATTTTTTGCCTTATATGTGATCAGGCTTCCTTCATTATCAAATCATGTTACTACTATCTGTGTTTTTAATTTTTCTCATTTATCTACCGATAAACAATTGTATTTACATATATTAGCTTCTGCTCCCGTATCTATCATCGTTGTATTATATCTGTTGTAATATCCCTCTATTATTATCTTTGCAAGTATATGTATTTTCATATTTTTATCCTACTAAAGTTCTTTTTATTATTACTCTTTTATTTTATAATTTATTGTCAATTGTTTGTCTTCTAGATAATATGATTTTACTTGTTCTAATCATTTTATTTCTAAAGTATTAATTTCATCTCCATGATATATTTTAAATTTTATTTCTATTGGTACTCCTCCAATGATTATGTCCTTTTCTGTAGTTTCTTCGGTATACATTAAAGATTTTGGTAGTTCGGGGCTAGTCTTATTCCCGACATTTTCCAATATAATACTAGTGATTTATCTATGTTCCACTCATTTATTGCTACGGAGTAGTTAGCACTTATTATAAATTTAAATTTTTGGTATATGAGCTTACCTTTTACTGCATTTATTATGCTTTTTTCTATGGGTTGTATGATTCTATCATCGCTAAGTATATTTCTGGGTGTATCTATTCCTTCTCTAAAACATGCTTTTATTAGTATTTTTGTTCGTCCTAAATGTACATATTTAATTGAATTTTTAGCCTTAATGTCTTGTATTTCTTTATTTATTATTTGTTTGTTTATTATTGGTATTTTGGCCTTTTCTTTAGTGTATTTTCAATCGATGATATGTTCTCTTTGAGTTACTACATAATATTCTTCATTTTATCGTTTAAACCAATTTCTTATTGTTGGTATTTCGAATATTTTTGCAATGTTTAGATCTAATTTTTTTTCTTTTATTTGTTCAAATATATTAGTATTAAATATTATTTTTTTCTAAGGATTCTTCGTCTTGATGTTCTTCTTTATTTATTATTTGTATATTTTTCAGTCATTTGTTGTATTATAGAATTCATTATCTTATTCCATCTCTATATCGTTATCCATTTCATTTTTTGATATTTCATGCATGCTATCTTCACTTTCTAATTCATAATCTATGTACTCTATCTGCGTATATTTTTCATCATTTATTATCATTTCTGATACTTATTTTTTCTTTGGATTTTTAGGTAATTTACAGTCTCTTGCTATTGTTCCTAATTTTCCACAATTATAACAAGTACATTTTGTTAGTTTTCTTTTTGTTCTATATGGTCTTTTGGTTTTGTAGTTTTTTACATAGTATCTTCTTCTTGGTTTTTTATATTTGTATTTTGATCTGTATTTTTTATTATTTCTTTTTTATAATACCTATCCGTACAACCAAATTGAGGTGTTGTATTATTTTTGCAACATGCAAAAATTTTTACTAATATTTTTTCCATTTTTGATTAATCTTTATGCTTTTCACATAGTTTCATACACCATTGTTGCAAGAATTTTATTCTAGCCCCTAACATATCTGTTAATTCTGCTTCATTCAAACTTTTTATAACTTTTGAATTAAAAGGTTTTTGTAATTTGGTAAAATATAATTTTCTTATTTCTTTACGTTCTTCTGTGCTATATGTTCCTTTATAATAGTATTCCCTAAATGCACATGTATATTCATCTACGTAACACATATTACATATTATTACTAATTTTATCATTAGATTCCGATTTATTCTTTATTTTATTCTTCTACCTCTGTTGTCATACTGCTAAAATTATTTCCTATAGCTACTTCATATTTATATAATATTTCCATAGTTGTAGTAGCTAATTCGCCACTAGATTTTTTATTACTTCTTAAAGTTTTTAAACATTCATCTGATAAATTTTGTAACCATAATTTTAATGTTCGTATAAATATCCTGGTGTCTCTGTCATTACTATTTTGTTATCTATTAATTGTTTTGATTTATATCCTATCCATAATTGGATTGTTATATTTATGTCTTCTATACAGTCTAAATCTAGATAATTCTGTTGTTAAGTTTTTGGTTTAGGTGTCCATTTTTTATTCCATCTTTTATCCCATATGGTTTTTTCTCTACCATAGTGTCCATAGTTTTCATTATAATATTTTTGATTTTAGTTTTTGGGGTTTTTTACTCCTGATATGCTAGGTTTTTCATCCATGTCTACATCTGCTGTATTTATTTCTAAATTACTTGCATTATCTATATTTTTAAAAATTTTCGTATATGTTTCGCTTGTTTGTGAATATTGTTATAGATCATCGTTGTTTATTTCATCAATTCCTATTTCGGATAGATTACCTTGGCTATTTTCTTCTTTTTCTTCTAATTCGTCTTCTAATTGCAATTTTTCTTTGAATTTAATTATCTCATTTGCTAATTTTATTTTTTGTTCTTTTTCTCTTTGTTTAATTTCATACATTTCTTTTAATATTGGTGACTCTTTTTCTAGATCTATTGTCACGACTGGAATCTAAACCCCAGACGAGACAGGTGTCATTGACCTCTCATAGGTCGCAGACAAGCCTACTTACGTCATTCTTACTTTACATAGGTTAATTTTAGCGGGAAATTTGAAACTTTTTGTTTCTTAACATACATATAAAAACATTTTCATTAATATTTAATTGTTCACCATCAACCATCTAACATAAAGAGATAACCAAATGAATGAAATAGTTAAATTCTTATTAAGTGTATAATGGCCAAAATGACACCAATACATAGTCTGAATAAAAATAGGAAAGAAACGCTAGTGGAACATTCTCCACTAGCTTAACTCTAAAACTAAGCTAGCATTTAAAACAACAGCATCCTTGAAAGCATGAGTACCTACCAAATTCGGATGAATGCTGGACGTCCGGATGAATGCTGCGATGATCCTGTAGGTCTATCGTCCACCTGTGCCTGCAACTAAAATGGTAGAGTTTGTATGGGTTAAGTACACACTTGTACTAAGTATGGGTATATGCAAGCATACATCAAGGACATGCATGAGAAAGAATAGCTCTTTTCTAACAACATGATTTTTGAAAGTCAAGTAGTGGACTTGCCAAATTGAGATTATGAAAGTTTCCAAATTTGAATTAGGACAATCAATGAGCTTTCCAAATTTGGATTAGGAAAGTCAGTGAACTTTCAAGATTTGGAATAGGCAAGTTATTCCATAAGAATAAGATACATCATCATACGTTTCACATTGGCACACAGCACATAACATTTACACATAGCAGATATCATATTGCATCACATTTTGCATGTAGCACATAACTTATTTAATGTCATTCATTAATATGCCATGAGACCTTGGAATCATGGACTTCACACTAAGACATCCCAAAAATAAGGGCTCAACAGATGGGACTCAACTAGGGAGTCTTCATTAGCAAACACAAAGGCTGCTTCGTTCGTTCCTACGTACTCCATTTCATTTCATTCATAGGCCAGTGTAAACACCAGCTATACCTAGGATGTAGTTTAAGACTTTCATTAGGTTCGTTGTGCAATGACAAAGAATGACCTAATGTCATTACTTGAATCTAACTCACCTTTTGATTATCGTGTCCTAACACCTTTGGTATCATTTATTTCATTATGTGCATCATTTGAGGCTTGGCCTCATTCATTCATTGGGAACTTTAACTTTAACCGACATAGATAATGTGAGCATCATGAAATCCAGTGTCTACCCCACACTGAAAAGAGGTGGAATCACGGGCCAAAGTGACCAATAACATGCTAGCATACATCGGAATCGAATCCTGCCAGATCCCTCTATTGGTAGTATAGGTTTGAAGACTAGGAGATATAAGGAGACCCATACCCGGCATGGCAGACAGTCTTATCTCATGAGAGTTACATGAACCTCCGCCCTTCCCGAAAGAAGACATCAATGCTCATAGCTATTCTATCGGTGCTCAGTATAAAGTTTCATTAAATTCATCTCACACGTCACAGAAGCTGGCTTCTAGTATGAGGACATCATAGCTCATTAGATGATTTCTCATCTCATTATTTGTATTAAGTGTGTTCATCTCAATACCTTCATTAGAGTGTTCATAGAAACTGGTCTCTTCATTAACTTACACTCTCATAGGTGAGTACGTTTTTGTAACATTTACTTAGGCTCATTTGAGATTGTTCTCATCTTTTACATTAGCATCATATCATGTTGTCACCACATTCATTAACATTAGCACATTTGCTCTTCATAATTACACACCCCTGTTTACATGAATGTTCATTTCATCACATGCCAATGCATTTGGCTCTTTGTGTTTTTCACACTCTTACTTGACCCTTTTAGGGTTTCATCATTTCATTACATAATAATCAATTCATCATATGCCAATGCACTTGGAAATTAAGTGTGTTTTACACTCGTACTTAACCCTTCCAGGGTTACATCATTTCATTACATACATCTTAGGTTCACTTCTTTTAAACGTATGCTAGACTTATGAGTTTATACACACAAGCCATGAGGCTTCATTCATAGTTCGTTAGGTGATTCATATATTCCTAAGATTATGTAGTACAAGACTTATGTATCTTGTATATATGCCAAGATCTTGATTTTGATCTAAGTAGGTGGCATTATTTTTGTATATTTTGTTCACGTATGACTTATGTATCAATACGGAAATTTGGGCAAGGAAACCCAAGTTCGCACTTGGATACATTTACATTTTTCATTGATTTTATTTTTAATCCCTATGATATTGAGACTCTATATTGAACCCCGACATTAACATTGTACCTTTAATTTTCTACTTGGTTTTCCTTTTAATTTGGCTGAAGGGTTGTGGGTTAGAACCCCCACATCTCATTGCCTCTTTTCGCCCAAACCAAGAGGTTGTGGGATAAAACCCCCACAACCTCTTTCATTTTATTCTTTATTTTTTTTCGTTGGGCATTGTGAGGTTGTGGGTTCGAACCCCCACAACCTCCATATTAAAAGTTTTAATTAAAACTCCCTAAGATAGGCGTTTGGCAGTGAGGTTGTTTGATTGAGCCCCCAAAACCTCACCTCATTTTTCTTATTTAATTCACCTTCTCCTTTCCAGCCTTGAGGTCATGGGTTCAATTCCCACGCCTCACATTTTCCTTTCTTTATTTTCTCTTCTGTCACTCGCTGCCTGGAGGTCGTGCGTTCGATTCCCACGCCTCTCATTTATTTACTTAAATTATTTGTTCTCTCCTTACCCAACCAGTAGCCGACTTCGATCCCCCCCAGCCCCATTTTCATTTCTTTTTTCGTGAATCACAGTAGCCACGCTGGTTTGATTGCCCTTAACCCCATTTTCTCCCTTTACGTTTTTAGCATCCTTCACATGTGAGGTCTTGGGTTCAATCCCTAGTGACCTCACCTATTTTATTTTCATTTTAAAAACCCAGATTCTTAGCCTTATTTTTGACCGAAACTAGTGTACACCAAGCTTGAAATTTAATCCCAACATTATCTTCCTTTCGTTAACCTTTTCATGTTATTTTCCTTGCGGCATTTCACAAAACAGTTTTCTATTGTTAGGTGTAGTTTAGTAGTTACATTAGTCAAGCGTTTTTACTCAAAATCGGTAACTCACACCCCATATGAAAACCATGTTGTATACAACTTTAGAACATAAAATACAAGGATTAACATGCCATTATACATCTCAAACAGTAACTAACTTTACTGCCAGACATTGCACACACAAATCACTTTTTCACATGATTTCGAACAACATAATCAATACTCACAAAATTTCAAACATGCATACTTTAACATAAACATCACGATAACACATTTCATCCCTACTTTGTACCAGCAAACATACCCAACCTATTATTCAATGGGAGCTAGTGACAGGGACATGCAACGGGGAAAAACCCTAGTTTTCGGAATAAATATCTTGAATCTCAAGGGGTATTTTGGGAAAGGGACCAAGAGAGAAGAAACCATACCTTAATTGATGTTCAAACGTTAAAATTTCTGCCCAAAACCCTCTCAAAAATTAGTCCAAGCTTCCTCAACGTCCACACCACTCGACGGACAACTTCTCTTTCCCTTAACGTTTTTGGTTACTTTGTTTTTCTTAAAATTTCATGTGAGTTTTCAAATGTGAAGAACTCTTAATATAATTTCTGTTCTCGTAGTTGTTTAGGCAGAAAGCAACGTGAAAGATATGGTGAAACGTGAGAGAGAGATCGTGAGAGAGTGAAACGTGTGAAGTTTTTAGGCTTAGATAATGACTTAGTCAATTTAGGACTCCCCTTAATACTTGCATAATCAATAATAAAAATCTAATTTTCCTTTTTCATAAATCAGATAATAAATATTAATTAATTAAATTAATTTATCAATTTAAATAAAAACAATTTAAATCATTGCTTCCACCTAGGTTCGAAACCGTGTGGAGCAAGACTTCACTTCAAGAGCTCAATTTCGGCTCTCTGTCTCCCCAAATTTCCCCTCGATCTTATTAAATAATTAATTAATTATATATTTAGTTTTTTCTCAACTTTCTACTAGTAGTTTTTGTACTTCCCTTTTTCTTGTTGTTTTATTTTTTCGATTTCCGTTTTCCTATATATTTCTTCATTTTTTTTGTTATTCTTATCATAGAATTTAAACTATCTTCTAGTTTTACCATTTCTTTTTGTAACTTTAAATTTAGATTGTCACCTATTTTCTTATATCTTCTTCCTAGATTAGAAAATATTACTTTTATTTTTAATCCATCATAGTTTTCATATGTTTTTTCATCTATTGCGTATTCTTCCTTATTCATTTATAGATTGTATTGAAGTTTATATTCTACACTTTCTATTTGTATTTCTAGATAAAAAATGTCATGTGGTGGAGAATAGAAGATTCCATGATACGTCAGTCACCGCATGAAGAGGAGTTGGTCCAAACTCTCACCGGGTCACTTCATGTTACATGCTACAAAACTGTGTTCTTCATAGGTATTCAGAGATTCGATAGTCTAATTCGAATTGGAAAAGAGTTAGAATATGGCATTAGTCTCGAAGAATTGTTGATGCACAAACTCCTCTTCAAGTCCTGGAAAATTCATTGGATGAAAGGAACAATGATGTCTCAACCTCTATACCTTTGAGACAAATAAATCATAATATTGAGCATGTTCATTCTATTTTTTATTCTGGTGGTATGCGCTGCAAGACTTTCGATTAGCAAGTATCTCAACATAAAGTAAGGAAACCTCATACTTTTACCCCTTTAATAGAAATATTAAGTAGAATTTTTCAAAGATTATGTGCTAAAAGACTTTTGAAGCCAGTAGAAGGATGGATTCTTAAAAACTCTTCTTCAACTTTTGAAGGATGGATTCTAAAAAATCTTCTTCAAATTTTGATCTATCCATGAATTTTACATATCATTCAAATATTCAAGGTCATGAAACCAAATAATGTCAAATATCGAGAAATAAGATCCCGAATATGATTGAAAATGGAAAATTTCAGTGCAACAAGGACCACTAAAAAACATTTGCAATCCTTCTATGGCGAATGCAGTCACTGTTCAAGGAGACCCTACAAAGATGTATTCAAGAAACTTGAGAAGGAAGCACAAGTCGCATCATAGAAATTAAGAAGCACAAGATTCGTATGATCAAAGTGTAACACTTTGTACAAAAATAGACCAAAAATGCTGATTTTCAGAATTTGCATGTGCCACAGATGGAGCCAACTAAGGACCGTCACTATCCGTCAGTCAGCTCCATCGATGGGCAAAACAACTTTCAGTCCTTAGTCGTGAATGATGGTCAACCAGTACAGACCGTCAATAAACTTACGGTTCGTCAGTTACCTCTGTCGATGGGCTAGTCAACTTTCAGTCCACAATCGTGAAAGACGTTCGACCGTTAACAATTGTCAGTTGACTTACGGTCAATCAGTCAACTCTCCTGATAGTCTAAAAAAATTTAATTCCTCTATCATGAACGACATTCGACTAGTATGGACCGTTAGTCAACTTACGTCCCGTCAGTCAACTTCGTTAGTGATTCTAAAATCTTTTAAGTCAAGGGTTTTTTGGTCTTTTCCTTGTACATTTGGCCCCTATGCTACGTCGTTTAGACACTGAATCATGAGGTTTTAGTCAGTTTAAGACTATAAACGTAAGTAGAAGTTACCTAAGCAAGATAGGAGAAAACGATCAAGAACCCTAGTTCTAGAACGCAACAAGGCTCCATCAGTTCCAGCCACAAAATCTAAGGATATCTCCATGGAATTCTTCACTAGGTATGTGGAATTTTAGTAGTGGGTTCCTTTCGCCCATTAGGTCCCTAGATTTCAAATAGATTCTTGATTTCATTATCATGATTAGACCTAGTATTTAGAACTTCAGTAGATTATCATGAATTAGTTAGTCATATGTTCCAAATAAGATTACTATATTATTACTCAATTTATTGAATAAATTTTAGAACCCTAGCTTTGTATTTCCTTAGTTCTTAAATTACATATGCTCATACAGATATATTAGTTATTCTGTTTTTACATGCCTCATTCATTAATGCATCATTAATAGATTAATTATTGCAGTCTTTGTTTGCATGTTCAATTTTGAGTTATCTAGTATTGCAGAAACTCAGTCATAATATGTTAACCACTTAATTATTACGACTCGGGAGCATCCTGTGGTGGAAATCGGCGACTTCGACGTCGAAGAGGTCTTAAAAAAGACCTTAACATTCATCATTGAATGTAAGATAGAATTAAAGTAGAAAAATTTAAAACTTTTCAATTGAAGTTCAACTTCACTTCATATATCAAAATAGAAACTAATTTGTCTCACATTACCATCTAGACATAAAAGAATGAGAATTGGGACTTAGAACTTACATCAATAACAAGTCTTATAATACTAAATACAACATAGTTTTTCAAGAAGAAAAAGGAACTAGATTGAGAATCAAAGCATTCCATCCTCGGACTTGAGGACTTGCCAAGTTAGGAATTGCAATCCAAGTTTCTTGATGAATGGACTAGAATCACCTCAATGGTTTGAACCTACATTTGTGTAGAAAAATCGAAGAAATTTGTTTTAGTACAAACTACATGTACTAACTGTGGAAACTATATTAGTAAAACATTTGAAACATCCACAAAAGGACATTTGGTTAAAAAGATGCTATATTCACTTTAAAAGCATTTATGCACATTCCAATGAGGCATAATCAAGTTCATACCATAAAAAAGACTTATCCATAATCATGAGGTACATCACAATGAATCCATAATTCAACCTTTCATTTTGAGTCCATTTAAACAAATACCTCATGAGACTTTGCCCATAACCGCATTCATGTCTACTTGTGAAATGTATATTTGAAGCCCCATAACCCCACAGCAACAAAGCAAACCATCAAGAAGATCACAAAAATGGTCACTTACTTGTACATCCTCTTATCAAATGAAACCAATATCATTCATAACAAATAAAACCAACATAACATCATTCATAACACTTATGCATAAAGAACCCACCCTAGAACCCCTCTTAAGTCCCACTTGTGTAATGCATATGTAACTCCCATACTCTTACCTACTTACTTTCATTCATTAATTGTTTATGTATTCATAATAACTTTGCCATAACCGACATAGACTATATGAGCTATATGGAATCCGGTGTCAATACCTCACACCGAAAGAATGTCTCCTACTTCCCATGGTAGGGCATAACATTCATGATAGCATATTGTTGGATCCATTAGCTACAATTCCTAGGGAGCACATAGTTAAGAAAGTAGTTAGTTGTTGAAACCCTCTTTATGCTAAGTATCAATTTAATTTCTACCTCATGAAATCATAAAGTGTGAACCTCACTTCCATTGTGAAGGAACACATCTCATTCTCAAGTTCACTCAGTGCTAAACTTAATTCCATTTTTTAAGTGTAACCCCTCATATAATATTTACATATCTCATATGTTTTAGGAATAAGAATCCTTTTCATCACAAACTCAACATCATTTGAGAACACTATTTCATAACATAGTCATAGGAGGTGCATAAAAGTTACCTTGAATTACACATAGCAACACAACCACCATTATCTCACAACCATCAACAACTCAACATCAGCAAATCAGTCATAGTCAGAAGCAGGAGGTCAGTCTTGATATTATACTAAAAGCCCCATGGTAATACATTTATCAATCTAGCATACATACTTCTAGTAATCAACCTTACCAATGATAAACCAACAATACCATAATAGCCTGTTCTCAACCTTGAAGGTCTTACAATGGCCTTCAAGATACTCATTCAAGATTTCATCCCAAATTCATTATATTCATCCATCATATAGGTTAACATCACATTAAAATAGTTAAATATAAAAGAACATACTCAATTACAAAACCTCTAATCATTATTCAACACAATTTAAGAGTTAGGGTTGACAGAAGAGGAATATACGTGGGTCTTTAGAGAATTAGGTCAAAAAACCTAATCAATACTTATATTAATTCACAAACATTCATATTCAATCGAATTAATTAATTCTAGACCAAATAAATCAAGTTTGAAAGAGACCCACGAAATAGAGTAAAACCTAGAGATTTGGAATAACATTGAAATAAATTTTGAAGGAGCCTCTTAGGGAAAAGAATACAAAGATTGAAGTATTCCACACCTTGTTGATCCTTAAGTATTAAAGGAGTAAAGTCTTGTTCTTGAGCCGTACTTGAAGCTTTTACCTTCTTCTTTAATGGAGTCTATTGGTAGTGAGAGAATCTAGAGAGAAGTGGGAACTTTTGGGTTTTAGAGTTATAAGGTGGAAGACTTGTTTTCTTACTTAAAGTACTTTAATAAACCTGAGCTTACTCACTATTACCATATTTAAGTGTTAAACAATTTATTAGATAATTACCCAACTACTCTCACTTAAGTTGTGTAGGGGCAGGGCACTCGTGTGACATCCACATGTCCTTGTCCATGGGGTGTTTATTAATCCATGGACCGCGTTGGTAATTCGTGGTTTGGGACTGAGCAGTGCAGCCAAGGACCTTCATGAGGAGACTAAGTCAAACTTACGACACCCTTTAATCGGCGTGACTCGGTCCACATACTATACTACATAATCGTGGTTACTGATTGAGGGTGCATTTTTGGGGATTTGTAGGGTGAGTCTATGTACTAAATTACGACTCCCATTGACATGGAGTGATTTAATATACAACTCATGGTTTGAGTCTCGTGGATTATCTGTTTTTTACAGCTTTTAGAACAAAGGGTTGGGTCCTTTTCAAGGACCCTTATGGCGGTCTTTAGGAAGTCGTACCCAGATATGTGGACCCTAAGCATATTACTTAACAAATTTAAACCATTTTTACAAGATTTATTCTTCATCGACTCTTAAAACCACATACAAGACCTAAGAACACACAAGATCACTTTTACTAGTTTCCAGACATCAGGGTCATTTCTTGACGCTTATGCCCTAACACTTCCAAACTAAGTTAGTTATAATAGACTAGGTATTGAAACATCATTTATAACCTTTTTTTATCCATTGGAGATGATATAATGCTCTAGCTTTTGTCATTAGATTTCTGTGGTGTAACAATATCCTCCCCCACCGCATTGGGGAACATTCATCCTCGAAGGACACTTTCAACATCTTTATAGAATTATGATTCAAGTCTAGAAACCCAACTGATAAATNGTGAGTTTGCACTTATAGGCCCCGAAGTAGTTTATGAGGCAGTGGAAAAAGTTTGACTTATAAGAGAAAGGTTGAAGATGGACCAAAGTCGATAAAAATATTATCCTAACAATATAAAAGGGGACCTTGAATTTATGGTAGGTGATTTTCTCTCTTTGAAGATATCACCCATGAAAGAGGTGATGAGGTTTGGTATAAAAGGAAAACTTAGTCCGCGGTATGTGGGGCCATATGACATTCTGAAAAGCGTGGGTAGTGTTTCCTATGAGTTGAAATTACCTATGGAGTTGGCTCTGGTTCATTCGGTTGAGTTTAGTCATCCCTCATAGATTTGGTTTATGAAGGGTCAAAAGTGTTTTTGAACTTTCATGATTATTCTTATTTATGCATGTTCTTGTGAGAATTCATATTTCACACGTGTCTTGAATTTTCATGGATTATATGTGCTTCATGCTCGATGGAAATTATATGTTGATTGGTATATTTGACTTCATGTGATATTTTAATGAACATGCTCAAGTATGAATTGAATGCATAGACTCTTCATTGAATATGTTGAGCAACATGAGAAGGAGAAAGGAAATTTCTCCGTGTATGATTTGAAGTGATGGGATTTATGCATATTTTGTGGTTGGTATAATTCCCACCTCATTATGATGCTTTATTGTGATTCGAGAACGGAGTTTGATTCGACAGAAGAGTTGATGCTTCCTTATTTTTATTGAATAATTATATATATATATATATATATATATATATATATATATATATATAATTATTCAATAAAAATAAGGAAGCATCAACTCTTCTGTCGAATCAAACTCCGTTCTCGAATCACAATAAAGCATCATAATGAGGTGGGAATTATACCAACCACAAAATATGCATAAATCCCATCACTTCAAATCATACACGGAGAAATTTCCTTTCTCCTTCTCATGTTGCTCAACATATTCAATGAAGAGTCTATGCATTCAATTCATACTTGAGCATGTTCATTAAAATATCACATGAAGTCAAATATACCAATCAACATATAATTTCCATCGAGCATGAAGCACATATAATCCATGAAAATTCAAGACACGTGTGAAATATGAATTCTCACAAGAACATGCATAAATAAGAATAATCATGAAAGTTCAAAAACACTTTTGACCCTTCATAAACCAAATCTATGAGGGATGACTAAACTCAACCGAATGAACCAGAGCCAACTCCATAGGTAATTTCAACTCATAGGAAACACTACCCACGCTTTTCAGAATGTCATATGGCCCCACATACCGCGGACTAAGTTTTCCTTTTATACCAAACCTCATCACCTCTTTCATGGGTGATATCTTCAAAGAGAGAAAATCACCTACCATAAATTCAAGGTCCCCTTTTATATTGTTAGGATAATATTTTTATCGACTTTGGTCCATCTTCAACCTTTCTCTTATAAGTCAAACTTTTTCCACTGCCTCATAAACTACTTCGGGGCCTATAAGTGCAAACTCACCTACCTCAAAAAACCCAATTGGAGATCTACATATTCTCCCATAAAGAGCCTCAAATGTACACATGGCAATACTTGAGTAATAGTTATTATTGTAGTCAAACTCAATCAATGGTAAATGGTCATCCAATTAGCCTTGAAGTCAGTGACACATGCCATCAACATATATTGTAGGGTTTCGATTATTTGTTCGCCAAACCATAAGTTTAACCTTGGTACGAAGTCCACTTTGGAATACCTTTCAAAAATTAGAAGTAAATTGATTACCCCGATGTAATATGATAGAAAAGGGAACTTTGTGCACTCACCATCTCCTTAAGATACAATTTAGCGTATGCTTCCGCCAAATATGTATCCTTAGTGGGAATAACATAGACTTATTTGGTCATCCTATCAACAATAATACAAACGAATTATGTTTCTTACATTTACGAGAAAAAACCACAACGAAATCCATGTTGACATCTTCCTACTTCCAAGTGGGTATTGCTATATCTTGAGACAAACCTCCCGGTCTTTGATGTTCTGTCTTTACATGTTGACAATTTGGACATTTGGCCAGAAACACCTCTATATCCCTCTTCAAACAATTCCACAAATAGATCTCCCGCAAGTCGTGGTACATCTTGGTGACTCCCTGATGAATCGAATATCCCAAATGATGGGGTTCTTCAAAAATTTGTCTTCTTAAGTCATCCACATGTGGAATGCTCAACGTACTTTGATACTAAATACCCCATCTCCCCCTTGAGTCATGACTACCCAAGACAGACCCAAACGACAGAGGCAGTACACGGATCATTGGCAAGTCGATGCCCCGTTGATGGGTGACATGGGTCAGTACTTAGGCATGGAAGAATTCCATGTCATGGACCAGCCTCAGTACCAAACCACGGACCAATAGGATAATTCGTGGGTTGGGAAACTGGTTGTCGATGGCCACGTGTGGTTTGGTCTGTCAACTGTGTAGCTTACTGTAAGTTGCAAAGGTGAAGTTCTAAATTCACCCCTTGTATAAATAAGAGAAAGAGCGGTTACTTAAGGGTTATTTGGGTATTTTAAACATGTTTATAAGCCTTAAACACTTAGGAGAATTCATTCTTCAAATTCTAAACCCAAAATATCTTGGAAATTATCTAGAACTCCATTGAGGCCAAAACTTAAGAAAGAGCTTGTATTGGAGGTTCAAGTGGTGATTCTTCATCATATATTTGTACTAAAACCATTGAGGTATGGTTTTTTATTCTTGAAGCTCTACACATCAAGGAGCCCAAATTTCAAAGAGTTCTAAAAAAATTTCATAGATGAACTTGTCCAATTTTATGATCTATACATGGGTTCTTGCATTAAAGGTTTTGAATCATTATGTATTGATTAAATTGATGTTAATTAGATGATTTTAACATAATTAACATATGAACCCTTGCAATTTATGAACCCTAGTTTTTGACTACTTTATGGGTTACTTGATATTGTCTTAACGCCTATTCTAGTGTAGTTTTATATGGATTATTGAATGATTTAATAATTGTATTCAATTTATGTATAGGTTGTATTAGACTGACAAATATATATTTAATTGACCTATTTTCATTGAGTTTATGATTTTTGTATTGAATTGATGTTTATGGCCATGGGTAAGGGTTTATTGGAATTGAATTGGATTATTTAGCTAAGGATTAAAGTGGAGAGAATGGATTGGTGGTACGATGCCCTAATTATATTTATTTTTATGTGATATATATCTTTAATTATGTTGTGATTTGTATTGTCCACTTATGGTGGCGGTGTTATGTGAATGTTGTGGCCTTTTCAGCAGTACTTTATGTATTTTGATGATCATGAACTTATCAGAACTATTTGAAGTATTATGATGTCTTGTATAGTTGATTATTGGAATTTTGATCATATCTACCTACAAATAAAGTAATGTGAAAGTATGTGTTCTTCTATTGATATTAAGTGATAATGTTAGACTATGACTATGTCTTGTATGTGTAGTCTTAGAGTTCATGCATTATTATTCTTACTTGACTATATGAATCTATGTTGGTTATATTGAAAATGTTATAGTAGTGGATAGGATGACTTACAGATGATAATGGTTGTTACTATGTGCTTCTAGTATGATATGCTATATGTGATAAAGTGAAGTCTTAGTGTGTCTTATTTGGTAGACTTGTGTCCCTTACTAGATGCATGTATGAATGCCAATATGGGATGTCTTGGCTGAGGATGCTAAAGCCTTTTGGTCTTGTATGTATGAATGGTATGAGACCTTGTATGTTCTAAGAGGGTCATTTATGTGAAACCTTGAACCTAGTGGTGTCATGACCCAAAACCGGGGCCGCGACTGGCACCCACAATTTCCCTCCTATGTGAGCGAACCAACCAATCTAACCCTTATCATTTTAACATATATCAACAGAAAATAATGCGGAAGACTTAAACTCATTAAATAA